>NC_056729.1:284787706-284853396 GCF_019279795.1 Protopterus annectens | reverse complement strand
TTAAAGGAGTTTTAAGCTTAGCATAAGATTTAATGGGAAGAGTAGTCGGTCTGAAGACATCTTCTGTAACCAAAGGCGTTTCCACTGCACCGGGGTCGTCTCCTGCTCCGGTGTCGGAAGGGCCTAATGAAGATGGCTGCGTCAGCCTAGTACACTCCGCTTGAGAATCCGCAGCTGTCTGGGGTTCCAATTCTGCGGTAGTCAGGGGCTGCCTTGCATTTACTGAGGACTCTCTAGCTGGCGTTGGTTCATTCTTTGGATATTTGGTTGGCTTGTTTTAGAACATATTCCAGCACACGAAAATGGCAAACTCCAACATAGAATTGGACTATAACCCGGAACAGAGGATCATTTCCTGTGAGGAACAATGGACTGCTATAACGGGACATTCTCAGAATCCTTTATTGGCTCTGGACATCAATGTGCCTATTTCAGCACCTGCAGCTGAAACTATTGATAACATTGAAGTTTATAACACCAAGGTAAAACAATTAGAAAATGACTTATTTAAACTTCAACGCTTAATCTGGCAACGCAAGCACATGGAGGCTTGCCTTCACTTTAGGTTAATTCCTAGAGGCATGCGTATACTATGCATGCCGACCTACGGGGACAGTCATCCTGCCCTGTTAAAAAAGTGGCAGGAGATAAACCTAGAGGCTGGCTACAAATATGTGCAACTGCCCCCTGGAGAGTCAATTGTTGGCTCAAGTTAATTTACTTAATAAAGAAATTAAAGATAGTTTTCGTGAAGAGTTTTGTCAAAAGAGACTTGATTTTATGTATGGACAAGTCAACAAGTATGCTTTAAAACTACAGCAAACAAAGCACCGGAAACTACAGCGCAATTACAGGGATTTTTCTACCGGCAATGTTTTCATTTGGCCGAGGAGAACAGACCGGGTCTCACAAGCTGAAAACCATGTTCAAAATTCAGCGCCTCTTGAACGTACACTTACTGCATTGAATCCTATTGGTTTATCATCTTCAGCTTCAGTTGTTGCTTCCATCAGCGAAGTGTCCGATGAAGCGTTCACTACACCTCCAGAACCACCGACAGCTGCAGGTTCAGTCACGGCTTTTTCCACGCCATTGCCGAACCAGGAGGCAAACCGCAACATGGGGGAAATGAGAAACTTGGGAGCTATACGCAAGTCTGTTGCAACAGATAATTCTCATTTTTTACCGCTTCCTATCAGGAAGACTGTCTTTCCACGGGATCGGGCAGACAGCTGGGAAAGGAAAAACCGCAAATACTCAGGGGAAACAAATGTGCATCAAAGGAGAAGGCAGAGACCTTAGAACCACTTTTCTTTAATTTGTCAAGGTATGTACTCACGTCTTATGATATGAGCCTTTTAAACAAAGGGCTCTCTTTTGTCCCCTCACAGGGAAGCGACCTGACAGATTTATTGACTGATATTCGTATGCTTGGCAGAGCAATAGCTCTGAAACTTTATTTTAAAGTCAATACTAGAGATACAGAAAACTCTACCTTATCAAAGATTCCCCAGCATAAGAAGAAAAGTACCTTCTTTCCACCAATACCAGCCCATGTTGACTGCTTTATTAAAACCTGTGAACAAGATTTATACAATTATTTTTTTGAAGGTAAAAGGAAATGTGCTTATTTCAATATGTCTTATAAAGAGAAAAAAATCTTTACATTATTTTATGAATGATCCCTCACTGATGCTGAGACCTGCAGATAAGGGAGGGGGCATTGTATTATTCGATACAGAGCAATATATATACCTCATGTCTACCATGTTAAATGATGATTCTACTTATTCCATGATAGATCAAGTGAGGTTGTTGAAAATTATTAACCATATTCATGACACACTGTATGATCTGCTCATGTGTCGACAGATCACCAAATAACTATATGATTTTTTCTATAATGAATATCCACACACACCTGTGATTAAAGGACTACCGAAGATGCATAAAAATGTCCTCCCCCCCACTACGACCCATCGTGTCAGGGGGTAAATGGTCCACTGAAAATATTTCCATCTATCTAGAGGATATATTAAGGCCTATTATATCTGAAATCCCTAGTATTTTAAAGGATACCCATGAACTCTTAGAATTTATAGATCATATGGACACTGAGCTAGTAAAAGAACAGCATTTGTTAGTCACTATGGATGTTCAGAGTCTTTTTACCTGTATACCTAATGAAGAGGGCATACAATCAATAAGGGAATTATTGCAGATATTCCCATCCTTTGATAGAAACAAGGAAATACTTATATGCCAACTATTAGAATTGGTGTTATATAATAACGTATTTAGTTTCAGGGGGTGCCTGTTCCTACAAGAGTCAGGAGTGGCTATTGGCACCCCCTGTGCTAATACATACGCCAATTTGGTCATGTACCAATGGGAGAGGCAATTTGTTTTCAATCATCAGTGGTTTGGTAGGGTCCTACTATACAGGCGTTTTGTGGATGATATCTTAATAATTTGGGATGGCACCCCGGAAGAATTTAATTTATTCAAGGAATACCTTGAGTCAACTACAGACTTTTTAAGATTTACTGTTGAAGCATCCTATGACTCCGTGAATTTATTAGACGTTACCCTAGACATCAGGGGGGGGGTAGACTGATACCCAAACTCCATAGAAAGGCATGCTGGAAAAATACTATCCTGCGGTTTGATAGCATGCATCCACGCCATATTTTCAGTGGTATAGTTAAGAGCCAGTTTTATAGAATTTTGAAACTATGTAAAGATAAAATTGACTTGACTCTAGAAGCTGATAAATTGGAAAAGATATTGATAGGGGCTATGATAAGGATTTAATCCAACATACCAGAGAGCAAGTTCTGGGAGATATTTTACCATTAAATAAGGAAGCAAGATGTGAACCCTACGTAGGTACCAGTATTAAGAAGTACCCTAAGGAAACAACAGAAAGGTTACATTTTTTAACTACATACACTAATGATTTTCTCTATATAAGAGATATTATTTTTAATAATTGGAAAATTTTGACCACAGGTCCACAAACTCTACAGCTCATAGGCAGAAGACCACTATTCACGTATAGAAACAATAGAAGCCTGAAAAGACTTCTATGTGATAGATTGCCTGCTGAGCAGTTAGTAAATCAAACACGGTACATTAAATATGGTACCTATCCTTGCAATCATTGTAACTACTGTAAATTTATTTCCAGGGAACAGTTGTTTATACATCCTACTGTTAACTTCTCTTTTGTACCTAGGTTTGAGGCCACCTGTGAAACAGGTTTAATATACCTAGCAACATGCGAATGCTGCTCTGCCTTCTATATTGGTCTCACTAAGAGAAAATTATAGAATAGAATTTACAACCACCAATACGACATTAAAAATAAAAATGAACTGAATGCACTGGCAAGACACGTCATGTCTCATCCTGATCATTCTTTTGTATTCAGGGTGCTACAGGTTGTAGAACAGAGCAGGAGAGGTGGAGACTACATGAGTCTTTTAGAATCAAAAGAATTACACTGGATTTTTAAACTGAGGGGACACCATCCCCCAGGTTTAAACATGTATGTTTCCCTGAGGTCACACCTTGCTTCACGTAGATAATGTCCATTACAGTTCATAATTAAAGTGGAGTTTACATTCTGCAGATTTTAAAAATTTCTATATATACACATTTTTTGTATATGTATTTTTGTACATTCAGTCATATATATATATTTTATATTTTATATTACTTTACATTTATTCCAGTGTTTTATATACTTATGAAAGTAAGTTTTTATTGGTTTTGACTATGCCACAAATACATTTTTATCTAATTGATTATTTATATACAGTTTAACATATCTAATTAGATAGTTAGTTGTTTTATAAATAATATTATTTAAAATGGAATTCTTACTACCACTACATGATGCTATATAATTATTGAGTCTATTATATTTGATATTGTATTTGTTTTCTATTGTCTAGTTGAATTGATCTAGCATCTAGTTTATTTATTCATTTATTTACTTATCTATTTGCTTATATATACATACATTTTCTTTATATTTATTATAATAATAATTAAGTACTAGGTTTTATATTATATCCATATTCATTGCACAAAATATATATATATATATATAAATATATTTATGTTTTTTATACCTCTACATATATGTTTGTCTAGATATCAAACAGGTTTTAATGAGTATATATGCACTTTAAGGTTCCTTAAGCAGTTAAAAATGATTTTATATTTTCTTACTGCATGATACTGTATTCTATATTAGGAATCGAATATCTAGTAAGCTATTTCTTTAAAGACCAGCTTTCTGATTGTTTAATTGTTTAATTAATTACTTGATTAAACACAATTATATGGATGTCTAACTATATAAGCACACAGCTTTTAACTCGATGTTATGGTCCGAAGAAGCGTATCTTTGAATACGCGAAAGCGCTTACCGTTTGTTTATTAAAGTGTATTTTATTTCATCTTTCGTGGTGAGTCCGAAGTTTCTTTTTATTATTAATAAATCTTCAGCCATCTTAAGCATCTGTTTCTTAGGCATGGGGCCTTGAACTGTAGACTGATGTACAGTCTTTTTTGGTTTTAAAGGAGTTTTAAGCTTAGCATAAGATTTAATGGTAAGAGTAGTCGGTCTGAAGACATCTTCTGTAACCGAAGGCGTTTCCACTGTACCGGGGTCTCCTTCTGCTCCGGTGTCGGAAGGGCCTAATGAAGATGGCTGCGTCGGCCCAGTACACTCCGCTTGAGAATCCGCAGCTGTCTTGGGTTCCAATTCTGCGGTCGTCAGGGGCTGCGTAGGCACCTCACTGAAAACGAGAGAACCGGCGACAGGCCCAGCAGAGGCCTCGGAGTCTGGCTTGTTCCTAGGCTGCCTGTCCTTATCCTTGTGTTTTTTATGCATGCCGGTCGACTGCTCCGATGGCATGATATAATTAAATTTCCTACCAAAGTAATGTCGTGCGAAGTCAAAACGGCGTTTGATAGTTCGTTTATTAAACCTAGCACAAAACCGACAACCTGCGACGTCGTGGTCTGGGCCTAGGCAAGGAATACAATAAGAATGGAAGTCCTTATGAGGTATTTGCTTCCCACAAGAAATGCAAATGTTAACCTTTTCTGACATCACACTGAGGCAAGAAAAGGTTCCCCAATGGGGTACTTAGTTTTATTGAAGACTTCGGACTGAAATTTGAATAGAAAATCTCAGGTGTCGGCCGACCGGCACTTGCAAACTGCTTCTGCTTCGGGCATCGCGCGGCAAGAAAGACTGAAGAAAATGGCGTTGGATGCCTCTTGTATACCCCTGGTGCACTGACGTCAGGGAAGCGACAGCAACCGACGCCAGACCAAGACTTTGGAACTCAGGCCGACTGAGGGACCGCTTGACGGCAGGATAACCCAAGTGTGATGACTGCAACAGGGTAACACGATGAAAGTACAGTTTTGTACCTACCATAAATGTAGATGTCCGAACTGGATAGCATCTGCAGTCATAACAACTGGGTTGTCCTGTCGTCAGGCAGCCCTTCAGTCGGCCGGATTCCAAAGTCCGGGTCCGGCTTCGGCTGATGTCGCACTCCACCCGACGTCATCTTTGTTGGTCTTCAGGTATAAAGGCATCAGCCGACACCATTTTCTTCAGTGTTTCTTGCCCCAGATGCCAGAAGCCCTCTTGCAGGCTAAAATTTGGATGGATGCCAATATTTCCAAATAGATAGAGGTAAACACAACAATAAGCATGTATGTACATATATACAAACAAATACACCATAAAGACTCCCCAACAGCTAGCTATTAGGAGGGTAAACACCCTAGGAGTACCACAGAGGGGAAGGAGGGAGGGTAATCCTGACTGCAGATGCTATCCAGTTCGGACATCTACATTTATGGTAGGTACAAAACTGTACTATGTCCTTCATGGATGCATCTGCAGTCATAACAACTGGGTAGAATACCATAGCCAACTAGGGAGGAGGATAAAAGTAGATTATGGTGTGTTTAGGATCCCTTGCAGTATAGCAGTGGCAAACCCTGCTCGGGATCTGGAATATAGAGGCAAATTATAATGCTTGGCAAATGTATGCACGGAGGTCCAAGTAGCCGCCTCAATAATGTCTTTGGTTGCCACTCCTCGTAAGAAGGCTGTGGTAGTGGCTGTTGCCCTTGTAGAATGAGGTCTTATGTTCTGTGGAATTGGTTTTCCATGGAAGGAGTAACAGAATCGTATGCAATTTCCTATCCATTTGGAGATTGTCTGTTTGGAAATAGCATTTCCTTCCCTTCCTGTTGCATAGGCTACAAAAAGTTGGTCAGTCTTTCTGCTATTTTTTGTTCTGTCCAAGTAGTAGCGTAGCTGTCTATGTACATCCAAGGTATGCAGTATTCTTTCCCTCTGTTTTGTGGGTTGGGAAAGAAGGTAGGTAGGTGGATTGCCTGGTTTAAAGACACTCTGGATACCACCTTGGGCATAAATGTAGGATTAGTCCTCATGGACACTATCTTGGTGGAAGATTAGGAAGGGTTGCACTGCCATTAAGGCCTGTAGTTCTGAAACCCTCCTTGCTGAAGTAATTGCCAGTAGGAAAGCAGTTTTCCATGACAGGTGTTGTAGGTCTGCTGTTGCTGCTGGTTCAAAGGGTGATGGTGTCAATTTTTCTAGCACAAAATTTAAATCCCAAGCTGGTAATGGCGGTTTCCTTGGAGGTTTTACATTCTTGATTCCTCTGAGGAACTGCCTGAGCAAAGGGTGCGAAAAAACAGGTGGATCAAAGCTGTATTCTGCTGAAATAGCTGATGCATGTATCTTGATGGAGGAGTAGGACAGGCCTGAATGAAGACGCTCGCCAGATACTCCAGAATGTTAGGCATATCTATGTTTGACACATCTTTTCCTCTTTCCGTACTCCAAATGACAAACCCTTTCCATTTTCCAGCATAGTTCCTTCTTGTTGAAGGTCTGCGCTTCAAGAATAATGTCTTTTACTCTTTGGGAAAGTTCTGGATTATCTGCTGCTATGTGATGTTCCATGCAGTCAGTTGCAACGTTTTTAGGTTTGGATGTATGATGCTGTAGTTGTTCTGAGTTAACAAAGGCATCAGGGTATTGGCCACATATTGTTCGAGACATGCTCCTCAGTAGTGGGTACCAGTGTTGTCTTGGCCAGTTCGAGCTATCAGGATTATCCTTGGACGTTCTTCCTTGAATTTTAGTAGTACCTTGTGTATCAAAGGAAGAGGTGGGAATGCATATGCTGATAGGCCTTTCCAGTTGAAGGAGAGCGAATCCACCTTCCATGCTAGTGGGTGGAAGGTCCTTGTGCAGAATTTTTTGAGCTGGTGATTGAGAGGTGATGCGAATAGGTCTATCTGTGGCATTCCCATTTCTTTGAGATGGTGTTGAAGATGTCCGGTGCAGCTTCCATTCGTGGGCATCCGGTGGTTCTGCTTAATATGTCTGCTAGAGTATTGTCTTTCCCGGTACAAATATTGCCTGTAACTGGATGTTGTAGCTGAGTGCCAGGGTCCACAGCTCCAAGGTCATTCTGCATAGGGGGTATGAATGAGTGCCTCCCTGTTTGTTGATGTACCACATGACTGTGGTGTTGTCTGTCCTTATCATCAACTGGCCCTCTGAGAAATGGTTTGAACTTTTGGATTGCCAGTTTTACTGCCAGCATTTCTTTTAGGTTGATGTGCAGGTGAAGTTGATCCTGTGTCCACAATCCTTGCACGCATTTGTCCAGCATGTGGGCCCCCATCCTAGGTCTGAAGCGTCTGTTGTGATGGTCTGGCTTGCTTGACATCTGCGAAAAGGTAGGCCTGGGTTTGACTGGCATGCCTGAGCCCACCATAGGAACTCCTGTTTTAAGCATGGAATTAGTGGGATTTCTGTTTCTAGACTGTGTCTGTGTTGGGACCATAAATTCTTTAGGTACCACTGTAGTTTTCTCATATGTAGTCTGGCAAATGGAACCAAGATTATGCATGATGCCATGAAGCCCAAGGCCTGCAGTACTTTTCTTGCTGTTAACTTGTTCAGTTTTGTTAGTGCCAAGAAGTAAAGAGGAAGTTCTTTTTGTTTTTCTGTAGTCAGGAATGCCATTTGTTTTACTGTGTCCAATTCCACGCCCAAGAATGTCCTTGTTTGGGATGGTATCAGCCTTGACTTTTGTAAATTGACTGTGTATCCCAGTGCTTGTAGCAAGTAAATGACCCTTTGTAAATCTGTTGTCAGCTTGCTTTTGTTGTCCCTTGTAGCAGGCAGTCGTCCAGGTATGGGTAAATTTGAATTCCTGTAGACTGCAATGGGCGATTACTGATGCCAGGCATTTCGTGAGTATTCTGGGCGCAGCAGATAAGCCAAAGGGCAATGCTGAGAATTGATAGTGCTCTGATCCTGCAAGAAATCTGAGGTATCTTCTGCAGATTGGTCGAATGGGGACGTGCAGGTATGCCTCCTTGAGATCTAGAGTTACCAGCCAAGACTCCTTGCCCAGCATGGGAAGAAGTTGCTGTAGGGTCAGCATTTTGAATTTTGGGACAATGATGTATGTATTTAAGGTGGACAGGTCGAGAATTGGTCTCCAACTTTTTCCTTTCTTGGAACTAGGAATAGTCTGGAATAGAACCCTGTTCCTTGCTCTGCTGTTGGCACTCTTTCCACAGCTCTCATGTTTGCTAACTCCATTATCTGGTAGAGCCTCTGTTTTTTGATTTGGAGGTAGATTTGGCATTCCTCTTTTGACTGGTAAAGTGTGGAAGTGAAACCGATAACCTTGATCTATGGTTTGTAGAATCCACTTGTCTTTTGTTATGTAGTGCCAGTTGTTTGAAAATAAGGTTAACTTTCCGCCTAGAGGAGCTGCTATTTGTTCCCTGGTAGGCGGATTTAGGGTTAAGTCACCGTGGTTGTGCTGATGTAGTGGCAGTGGCTGTGTCTGTGGCTCTGTTGTTACCTTGCCACTTTCGCCCCTGTAGGCACCTCCTCTGGATTGGTTTCTGCCTCTGGAACGTCTATTCCTGCCCCTTTGAAATTTTGTGGAGTCAGGAAAGGACCAATTTTTGGCAGGCCAGTTCCTGCTAAACCTTGGGGGTTGAACCTGCAAGAAATCTTTAACAGTTTGAACAGATTTTGCTTTTTCTTCCATTTTCTTCATAACCTGCTGGGCAGGTGTACCAAACAAACTTGTCTTGTCCATAGGAGCATCTAGCAGCTTAGCTTTAACATGATCCGTAAAACTTGTTCCTTTAGCCATGCATGCCTTCTTATCACTGTGCCTGTCATGGCTGATCTAAATGAAGCCTCCAGTGCATCATAGCCACATTTTAAGGAATGGTTGCTAACCTGTTGTATGTTATTTACCATCTCTAATACATATTTCTTATCAAGAGATTCATCAGTGGTTAGTTTTTTAGTTAACTAAACAAGCATAAACTGTTCGTATTGTATCATATGAAACTGACAGTTTAAAGCTCTAGCTGAGAGAGTAGCTGAAGTGTAGACCTTTTACCCCATCTGTCTAATGACCTTGCTTCCCTTTCAGAAGGAGTAGGGTTTTTAGCTATGGTCGGCTACTGCCTTGGGACCCTGGGATATAGTTTCTGGGTCTGCAAGTGGGGCCTTGTAAAGGTGGTGATGAGTATCTGGTACCCTGTAAAATCTGTCTGGTTTGGCAGGGGCTGGGTGTAAAGAATCTGGAGCGGAGCAAACATCATTGAAAGCATCATCCACCACAGAGAGAACAGGAGGTATAGCTAAGGGCCTGTGCTGTGGGAGGTGCAGAAAGGTCCTAAGTCTTTTTCTGGAGTCTGAAAAATCCTGTTGCTGCCATTGGAACTGTTCTCGCATGGCATGCAAGGTTTCCCCAAAGGAGAATTCTTCTGGTGGGGAAGCAGCAGGAATGGATTCTTCAGCATCAGAATCTTCAAAATTGGAGAAGGGAGCCTCAGGCTGGTCAGTTATGTCTGATTCATCAGCAGATTGGTCAGAGGACACTGGCTCAGGGGGCTCTGCCCTAGGTCTCTTCTCTGGGGGCTGAGAGGCCCTGTCTGGGTGAGATTGAGATCCTCTAATTAAAGAAATTAAATCTTCTGCCAATGTAAGCATTTGAGAACTAGAAGAGGGCCTGGATGTGGGGGGTTTAACAGGCATTGTTTTAGTAGTCTTGGCTGCTTTAGCCCTGGCGAAGGCCTTAATGGACATGGCTGCTGGAGGCCTAGCAGCACCACGTGCTGGGGTAGAGACATCCAAAGGGATGGTGTCTGATAAGTCAACCACCGTAGTGGGTAAAATTTCTGAGGTCGATTCAAGAGTTGTAGCAGGGGCCTCAGTTGTAGGAATAGGTTCAGCTGTACTTAGATCAGTTTTCTCGGTTTCGGCCGAAACCGAGACACTCGCGGTTTGCTTAACCATGGTTTCAGCCGAAACCGCGGACCGCGAGTGTCGGTCTTTATCTTTGCGTTTTTTGGTAGATTGGGTAGTCGGAGGATCCGACGGCATAATGTACGCAAAATCAGAACCGAAAAACTGTTCTGCAAACTCAGACCGACGCCTAAGCGTTCGTCGGTTGAAAGAAGCACAGGCCGAACAGGCTGCTACGTCGTGGGCTGGGCCTAAACAAGGCAGACAGTAAGAGTGGAAATCTTTATGAGGTATTTGTTTCCCACAGGTTAAACAATTGTTAACTTTTTCTGACATCGGCTGAGGCAAGAAAGAGTCCCCAACGGGGTACTTAGCTTTAGAAGTCTTCGAAGTAGTATTCGGGAGAAGTAATCTCTGGATCCGACCGACCGGCACTTGCGAACAGCTTCTGCTTCGGGCGCCACGCGGCAAGAAAGACTGAAGAAAATGGCGTCGGCTGATGCCTTTATACCCGAAGACCAACAGAGATGACGTCGGGTGGAGTGCGACATCAGCCGAAGCCGGACCCGGACTTTGGAATCCGGCCGACTGAAGGGCTGCCTGACGACAGGACAACCCAGTTGTTATGACTGCAGATGCATCCATGAAGGACATCATCCTGCTAGCTTATCAGTGGGAGTGGTAAGCACTAGGTAACTTATCTACCACAACAGGAGTGGTTTCTGGCCCGGATATTGTGGTTTATTGGCCTTTTGGGCAGTTTCTTCACTCTCTTTCAATTTTCTGGCTTATAAGCCTGCGTTTGCGCTCATTTCCCCCCTTTCCTGTAACTAGTCTAGTCCAGATAAAGATTTGCTGTGTCCAAGACTAAGCTTCTGAGCCCCCCAGGCATTTCTGAGTTAGAGGGAAGCCTTCTAGCTTATCAGTGGGAGAGGTAAGCACTAGGTAGCCTATCTACCAAAAGAGAAGTGTGGTTCCTGGCCAAGAAATTGTAGTTTATTGGCTGTTTGGACAGTTTTCCATCTCTCTCAACTTTCCAGTTTAGAAGCCCATGTTTGCGCTCGTTTCCTGCCTTTCCTTAACTAGTCTAGTCCAGATAAAGACGGTGTTATCCAGGACTGTTTGTAAGCTTCTGAGCAGTGCCAGAGTCTGCTCTTAAATTTTTCCCTTAGATCTACTAGTTCTCTCCTCTCCTGCATTTATACTAGCTTATTAGTCTAGCACTTTACCAGACTTCTTCTGGCAATTACTGTAGCACAAAAAAGTGCTACCAGCATTAATAGTTCTACAAGGAAAGAGATCCAGTAGTTATCAATGCCCACCCCTCCAGGCATGTCTAAAGGTCAGCTTCCTGTGCTTTCTCCTATTAACCTGGTGAACTTGGGCTTCCTGAGGCAATGTAGCAACTGCCTCATGTACACCGACAACCCTCTCCTCTTACCTTCCAACACTCAGACTTGCGAGAGATGCACATATATCAAACTGGAAGCCAGGCACTCTCCAGCCAAGACCGAAACAGCTGGTCAAGAGGAAAAGATTAACACTTGCACCACATCACATGGACAACATAGCCCTCCAGAACACACACCAGAACTGCCTTCACATAAAAACACCTTCGCAGAGGCTGTCAAATATCTACCCAAGCAGCAGAGACTTCCAAGGCAGAAACTCACTCGACCACCACAACATAACACTAATCACAAGACACAACTCTCCTAAACAGTGTGCCACTCAACCAAAGCCCTAAGACAAAAAGTACAGTTGTGTACACTTACCATAAATGTAGATGTTAGAGTGTATTCACTGGTGCAGTCATTACATTTGGGTTATCTGCCTGCAGGTAGCCCTCAGCCAGCCTGAATGTCAAAGTTTTGGATTCCTGTGTCAGATGCTCTCTCTTCTTCCACGACGTCAGGTCGTCAGAGTATAAAACATACAGCCGATGCCATTATATCAGGTTTTCATGCCCCAGATGTCAGGAGGCCCCATAATGGGAAGCAATTGTGTTAGGTTACACCTCCAACAAAAAGTAAATACACCAGAAAGCTTAAATACACCAAACAAGAAGGAAGGTAGAGCCAAGAGAAGTCAGGGGGCTGGAGGGAGGGTAACCAAGACTGCAAATGTGAATACACTCTAACATCTACATTTATGGTAAGTGTACACAACTGTACTATATTCTTCATGTCTCACTGTTGCAGTCATTACATTTGGGTTTATTCCCAAAGCTAAGGAAGGGAGGAGGAGTTTAGAGAGCATTAGGACCATCTATTATGTCCTGCAAGACTGCAGTGGCAAAACTAGCTCTGGATTTAGAAAAAATAGGCATGTGGTAATGCTTGGTGAAGGTATGTACAGAGCTCCAGGTAACAGCTTTTAGGAAGGCTGTAGAGGTAGATGCAGCACTGGTGGAATGTGATCTAATCCCCCTGTGGGGTAGGCTTTCCATGGTGCTTATAGCAGAAATTAATGCAATGGGCTATCCATTTAGAAATGGTTTGCTTTGAAATGGCCTTCCCCCTCTGTCCCTGCAGCAAATCCAACTAGCAACTGTTCAGATTTTCTGAGAGGCTTAGTCCTGTCCAAATAAAATCTAAATTGTCTGTGCACGTCCAAACAGTGCAGTATTCGTTAATTAGAAGTTATGTACCTACCATAACGTTCCATATTAGTTGTCTTCTCTCGCCTTCTTTCTTGCTGGATGGGTTCGGAGCCGATCCTCGGCTCCAACTCGGCACTTGCTAAGCTTGAGAGCTAATTTTACCAGCTCGAGGCAACCCTACATCCCATGATGCAAGGCGGAGATTACTCCGATCTCGTTTGGTAGCTAAAGAAATAGCAGTATTTTCTTCCAACTTAGGAGGAAGAAATAAAAAAATACTAAATAACATCATAACCCTTGAGAAAGGATCCACATAATCTAGTGACAGTAGGAGTTGAACAGCTAGAAAAAGGTAATAACCTCTTAATAGAAGATGTATAATCTTCTCGGTCTGACCAGGCTAGGGGGAAGGAGGGCAGGACGCAAGAAAGAAGGCAAGAGAAGACAACTAACATGGAACGTTATGGTAGGTACATAACTTCTAAATGTTAAGTTGTCAATCTCGCCTTCATTCTTGCTGGATGGGACCGCGTCCCTAGCACCTCTATCCTGGGTGGCTCAACGGAACAGACTCTTGAGAAAGGTGGAACCAAAATTTGCTCTGTCTCTGGAGACCAAATCTAATTTGTAATGTGAGACAAAGGTATGAGGAGAGGCCCATGTGGCTGCTGCACAAATAGTGTCTATTGGAAGTCTAGCTTGAAAAGCTGTAGATGTAGCTAGAGCTCTGGTAGAATGGGCTTTTGGATTAGAAACCAACTCTTTGCCTCTGAGCTGATAAATGTAAGTGATCACGGAAGACAGCCACCTAGATAAAGTTACCTTAGAAACTGGAAAACCTTTCCTGTTCTCTGCATAGGATAGAAAAAGTTGATCAGATTTCCTAAAAATTTTTGTCTTATCCAGATAATATCTCAGCTGACTGTGAACATCGAGATAATGTAACTTTTGTTCAGCTCTATCAGAATAATACGGGAAAAATATTGGAAGATCAATTGACTGATTTAGGTTAGTCTGAGATGCCACCTTTGGTAAGAAAGATGGATTAGTTCTTAGGGATACCCTATCTTTGTGGAATATTAGATAGGGAGGGCGAACACAGAGAGCATGAAGCTCAGATACTCTTCCTGGCAGATGTAATAGCAACTAAAAAAAGTGTCTTCCAAGAAAGCAATTTCAAGGAACAGGCAGCTGCAGGTTCTAACGGGGGAAGAATCAAGGATGTTAAAACTAAATTTAGATCCCATTGTGGTGGGGGGGGGGTCTCTAATAGGAGGTTTCAATAAAAAGATACCTCGAAGGAATGCCTTGCAAAGTTTATGTGACATAATGCTGTGGACCGAAAAGCCTATATGAAAATTTGAAATGGCTGCCAGTTGAACTTTCACTGTGGAAGAAGAGGATCCTGAATTAAAAATGTCGGCTAGGAAGTCCAACACCGAATGAATTGGAGCAGTATAGGGGTCTATGTTCCTAGCTTTTGCCCAGAAAGAGAAACGTCGCCATTTACTAGTGTAGATCTTTCTGGTAGAAGATTTTAGGGAAGCTACTATGATATCCCGTACAGCATTAGAAATCATAGGAAGCCCGGCTAAGGATGGAAGTGGAGCAACCAAGCAGTGAGGTTGAGAAAAGGTATGGATTGGTGCAGTTGACCCGACTGGTGGGTCAGAAGATCTGGAACCGGGTCCAGATGCCATGGCTGTACCAAGAGATAATGATGTAGGAATGGAAACCATATCTGTCGAGGCCAATAAGGGGCAATGAGAATCAACTTGGCTCTCAAGGCGGTTGCTTTCTGAATTAGCTGAGGTATCAGCGGAAAAGGGGTAAAGGAATAAACAAGTCCCCGGGGCCAATCTTGGGTTAGAGCGTCTCTGGGGGGATGGCCTGGAAGGGGGAAGAGAGAGAAGAAGTCTGGGCATTTGCTGTTTTGAGGTGTAGCGAAAAGGTTGCAGCAAGTAAGGCCACACTTCTGAAATATCTCTTCCGTCACTGATTGATTGAGAGACCACTCGTGAGGCATGAGAACAGCTCTGCTCGATCTGTCCGCTATGATGTTGGATTTCCCAGGGATGTGCGTTGCTATCAGAAACCGGTGAGAGGAGATTGCCCATTGCCAAAGTCTGAGAGCCTCTCGACACAGTGGATAGGACTTGGTTCCACCCTGTTTGTTTATATACCACACTATGGACATATTGTCCATTTGGACTGCAATAGTTTCCAGGGGAAGAGAGTCGTTGAGGACTTGCAACGTTAAAAGCACCGTTCTCATCTCCAGAACATTTATGTGCAGATGGTACTCGAAAGGTTGCCAAGTGCCATGGACCATTCTGCCCTGATAATGCCCCCCCACCCGATCAGGGAGGCGTCCGATGTAACCATGGCAACCGGGGCAAGAGGAACAAAAGGTCTGCCTTGATGGATTTGAGGGGACAATATCCACGAAGTCAGATGCCTTTTGCAAGTTGGAGTTACTATGATCTCGTGACGCATGGGAAGTTGTTGAAAGGACCATTGGGTGAATAGCATCCATTGTAGCAGCCGCATGTAAAAGCGGGCGAGGGGAAGAAGTGTTATGGCGGCCACCATAAGACCCAGTACTTTCAGAGGAAATCTGGCCTGAATTTTGTTGCTGAATAAAATCACTTGGACATGTCTTTGAATGTCCAAGATCCTTTGGTCTGTCAACCTTGCAGAAAGTTGTACGGTGTCCAAATTTGCTTCTATAAAAGTAATATATTGACAAGGCGACACGGCAGATTTTTCGAAATTTATAGACATTCCTAGCCTTCTGCAAGTGTGAATGTTGTAATTTCTGGCTTGGAGAAGCTGATGCCTGGTGGTGGCAGTGAGGAGCCAGTCGTCTAGACATGGAAACACCTGGAATCCTTGACGTCTCAGGTGAGCAGTAACCACTGCCATGCATTTGGTGAACACTCTGGGGGTTGAAGTGAGTCCAAAGGGCAGGGCTCTGAATTGGAAGTGACTGGTCCCCAGCCGAAAGCAGAGAAATCTTCTGGAGCATCTGTGAATTTTTATGTGATAGTATGCATCCTGAAGATCTATCGAGCACATCCAATTGTCCTTGCCCAGAAAGGGCAGAATGGACTGAAGCGTGACCATCCGGAATCTTGATTTCTTTACAAACTTGTTGAGTTTGCTCAGATCTAATATTGGTCTCCAGTCCCCTGTCTTTTTTGGAACTAAAAAGAACCTGGAGTAGATTCCGGATCCTATTTGGTCCGCTGGGACTGGCTGGATGGCTCTTTTTACTAGCAGTTTTGATATTTCTAGTACCGCTAGTTCCCTTAGACCGGGTGGAATGTCTGGAAGGGTTCCCTTTTGTTGAATTGGGGTTTGAATAAAGGGAATTTTGTAACCCTCGGATATAATTGACTGTACCCATTTGTCTTGAGAAAGGGAAAGCCAGGCTATTGGGTACAGCGATAATTTCCCCCCCGACTGCC
Source organism: Protopterus annectens (assembly GCF_019279795.1). Classification (NCBI taxonomy): domain Eukaryota; kingdom Metazoa; phylum Chordata; order Ceratodontiformes; family Protopteridae; genus Protopterus; species Protopterus annectens. The sequence continues at coordinate 284,836,958 of NC_056729.1, read as the reverse complement.
TCCGAAGGCGGACAATCGGGCAACATCTCAGGGATGCTGGAAGGGTTTGTCAGAAAGAGGCTCTCTGCTACCCTGATTCGGCGGACCCCCTCTGCCCCTAGGGCGGTGTCTATTATTGTTACCCCCTCTGCCTCTGGGGGTAAACTGATTTCGTGCGTCAGGCGTGACTCCTTGAGATTTGCGGAACCACATTTTCCCTCCCTTCTGTCCTTTGGAGTAAGGTCTAGAAGGGGTGGAGAAACGGACTCCTACAGCAGAAAGAGTCTTGCCATCTTGTTCGCATATAGTCAAAGTGTCTTTCACTTGAGGACCGAACAAGGTCGAGCCATCAAAAGGGGAGTTTGTGAAAGACGCCTTGAAGGGGTCTGCAAAACTATAAAGCCGCATCCAGGACTGACGCCTTAAAGCCACTCCTGTGCCTGTGGCCCTAACTCGCTCCATCGGCTGCGTAAGAAATGAGCCGCATGGAGGAGTTAGCAATGGAGTTAAGGATTCCTAGCTGTGAGCTAATCTTATCCTGAGACCCAGCAGCTGACGGATCCTGTAAAACTTCTCCCAACTCTTTAAGAACATCGCTTTGAAGGCGGGTGAAGTGGCATAAGTAGTTCAGCGATCTCATGGCAAAAGTCGCTGAAGAAAAAATCCGCTTACCGTACCTGTCCATAGTCCTAGAATCCTTATTAGGAGGATGAACAGGTACTGAAGGATCAGCTAATTCCTTCTTGGTGGCAGCAGCCACCACCATGGCATCATCTGGGACACCCTTTTGTTAAGTATTGTCTATCTTGTGAGGCTGTAATAAATTTTGAAGGTCTCCTGGGGGTAGGTTCCACCGAATACGGAGCCATCCACGCCTTCCGAGCCACTACTTCTATGAGAGGGCCGAAAGGCGGAGACACCCAGGAGGTGGAGGGTCGAGATCCGAACGCCTCCAGGTATACTGATTCATCCTCGGATGGATTAAGTGAGGGCCAGTTCCCCCTCTATTTAAGGATTTCAAGGATGTCTGAAAATGAGACATCCTCAGAGGAGGACCTTGGGGACCCCTCCGACTCATCCAAGTCAGTATCTGATGTAGTAGACTCAGGGGAGTCTAAATGTTTCCTCTTACATGTCCTCTTATGGGGGGGTTCTCCTGATGGATCAGGAGAAGCCTCGGAAGAGGAAGATATTCCCAATGGGGAAACCTGAGGCGTTGGATCTCTGGGTCCAGGAGCAAGAGAGTGGGAAGAGACGTCAGCAGGCACTGTAGTGGGAGGAGCTGATGGAACTGTCTGTTGACTGGGCCCAGTGGCTAGTACACTCCTCATCACCTCGAAGGCTCCCCCATCAGAGAGACCAAAAGGTTCCCGCTCCGAAGAAATAGGAACCCCAGGCCTCACCGAGAGGGAAGGCTCCGAGGCAGATGAGGCCGAGCTCACCAACGCCGTAGCTCCGAGAGGGAGAACGGGGTCGGACAAAGGTCTGATGCCACTCGCCCCCTCGGAGCCGAGAGAGACTAGACGCCCGGATCCCTCCAATGAAGGTCTCAAGGAGGAAATCGGAGCAGAGGAAGATGGAGCTGAAAGGGGTGGTATCGGCTCCGAAGTCACAACGGTACCGGTTCCGAGGAGCTCCGGCTCCGAACTCTGCAAGAGAGTCGGAGGAGGAATGCTCGGTGTATGTGATATAGCTACCGTCTGTTGAGATGGGCTATGGAGTATTTGGGCCAATGCCTGAGACTAATAGTCTACTCACCCCTCTCTCAAGGTCGTGATCAGATAGCCTGGATGACCGAGAAGATCGGCTCCGATGGCTCCGCTCCGACAGCAAAGGCGATCTCAGAGCCGAATGTATGGATTCCACTGAAGGGGATCGAGATCTCTTTCTTGAGATCAATGGAGCCATCGGAGCCGAAGTTACGTCGGCTCCAGCCGGAGCCAACACGGAGTGTCTTGATCTAGTAGCATCGGCGCCGGATGGAGCCGATACTGAGACTGACATGGAAAGATCGGCTCCGGCCGATCTCGAGCCTGGTGATGAAGGACCTGAAGCCGACAGCTTGGAAGCTTGAGCCAAAGGCTTAACAGGCTTCGAGGGCTTCCCCGGAACCGACTTAGTCGGGGAGCTCTCGGGCTTTAATAAGCCCCTTAACAGAAGTTTATTTTTTCGTTCCTGCAGGACTCTTGGGCTGAAAGCATGACAGATAGTACAAGAGTCCTGCAGGTGCGAAGGTCCCAGGCAATAAACACAAGAAGTGTGACTGTGTCAGAGACATCTTCTGACAGCACGAGTCACACTTCTTGAAGCCTGAGACCTTAGTGTCCTTCGACATAACTGTGTCGATGAACAATAGTAACACAATCACACACAACAACACTCAGTCCAACAAAATAATTTAAAATAATCAAATTAAATTAATCAGGGAAAACACACAGTCACACACAAACAATCCCTGACGGGAAAAATTTAGGGAGGTGAAGGCCTAAGGCCTGACTAGGGACAAAGGGAATTATTAGTCAAAAAGAAGGGAACACTGACGGGAATAGGGCTAAGGTGAGTTGATTATTAACTAAAATATAATATATATATATATATATATATATATATATATATATATATAGATATATATATATATATATATATATATATATATATATATATATATATATATAAAATGAAAGGGGGGTAGACTAAAGTCTCTGAAAAGTTCACTTACCAAGAGCTGGTAAAAGAAGGCACCTCATTAGCGAAGCGGCAAACGAGATCTGAGTAATCTCCGCCTTGCATCATGGGATATAGGGTTGCCTCGAGCTGGTAAAATTAGCTCTCGAGCTTAGCAAGTGCCGAGTCGGAGCCGAGGATCGGCTCCGAACCCATCCAGCAAGAATGAAGGCGAGATTGACAACTTAACATCCTTTGTTTTGTGGGATCGGGAAAAAAGTAGGCAAATTAATGGACTGATTTAGGGCCACACCAGACACCACCTTGGGCATAAAGGAAGGATTGGTCCTGAGGGAAACTCTGTCTGCATGGAAGATAATGAAGGGTGCCACTGCCATGACGGCCTGTAATTCAGACACTCTTTTTGCTGAAGTGATGGCTAGAAGGAAAGCTTTTTTCCAAGAAAGGAATTTCAACTTTGCAGTTGCAGCTGGTTCAAACGGAGGGAGAGTGAGCTTTTCTAATATAAAGTTAAGGTCCCAGGCTGGAGTAGGGGCTCACCTGGGGGGGGGGGGTCTTACTTTTTGGCCCCTCTGAGGAACTGCTTTAGCAGGGGGTGAAAGAAGAGGGGTGGGTTCAGTATTATAATGTGCTGAAATGGCACAGGCATGAATTTTAACTGACGAGAAGGAAAGGCCCTTGTGGAACATTTCTGTTAAGTACTAAAGAATATGAGGCAAGCTGGGCACTGTTGTGCACATCCAGATTTTGGCTCCAGGAACAATATCTTTTCCACTTTTAGGCATAAGATTTTCTAGTGCTAGGCCTCCTTGCTTCCAGAATAACATCCAACGCCTGCTTACTGAGGGATGCTATTGGAGAGCTCAAGGGATTAGCCAGGCTGCAAGGTTCATGGTTTGAAGCTGAGTGTGCAGAATCTGGCCCTCCTGCTGGGACAGCAGGGAAGATGTCTGAGATAGGTGCCATGGTTCTAGCAGTATCGTACTGTGCAAGAGGGTGTACCAATGCTGGCGTGGCCAGTCTGGTGCAATCAGTATTGTCCTTGATTCGTTTTGTTTGATCATTAGCAGAACCTTTGAGAGGAGAGGCAGAGGGGGTGGGGGGGGGAGGCATAAACCAAGAGGCTTTCCCAGGTAAAGGACAGGGCATCCACTTTCCAAGCTTGACTGTGGGGAGTCCTTGTGCAGAATTTGTCCAATTGGTAGTTCTGGGAGGAGGCAAACAGGTCTATTTATGGAGTCTCCCATTTGTTCCTCAAGAGGTTGAATATTTTTAGTTCCAGTTTCCATTTGTGTGGGTCCATGAGATTTCTGCTTAGGTAGTCTGCCAGTGAATTTAGCTTGCCTGGCAGGAATTGAGCTTGTAGGTGCATTTGCTAGCTCAAGGCTGTGTTCCACAGAGCCATGGCTAGTCTGCAGAGGGTACGAGTGGGTTCCCCCTGCTTGTTTATGTACCACATAACTGTGGTGTCGTCTGTCTTTACTAATAATTGTCCTGGAAGGATGTGGTCTTTGAAGGCTGTCAGGGAATTCTGTACAGCTAACATTTCTTTTTGGTTGATATGCAGGTACATCTGACTCTGGTTCCATTTGCCCTGAATGCACTGCCCTGCCAAGTGAGCCCCCCCATGCATAATCTGATGCGTCTGTTAGGGTTTGGGCGGCAGGGGGTAGACTGAAAGGGAGCCCCTTGAGGTGGCAGGCCCCTGCCCACCAAAAGGAACTCTGTCTTTATACAAGGAATGATAGGAATCATTGTTTCTAAGTCCTGAGAATGTTGGCACCATAGGCTTTTTAGATACCATTGTAGTTCCCTCATATTCAGTCTTGCATATGGAATTAGAAGAATGCAAGAAACCGTGAACCCCAGGACTTGCAGAATTTTCCTTGCAGATAGCTGGGTCTCTGTGGCCAGTAGTTTGAAGTAGGCTGTCAAACTTGTTTCTCTGGCGTGAGGAAAGTCATCTGGGAAGTGGTGTTCAAGCTTGCTTCCAGGAATACAATCTGTTGGCAGGGTACTAGGTGAGATTTCTTTTCATTTATGGTGTACCCCCAGCGAGGTTAGAAGTTTCTTTACAAATGCCAGATGTTTTAATAGCAAGTCCTGGCTTTCTGCCTGAATCAGACAATCGTCCAGGTATGGGTATATTTGAATATTTCTCTGCCTGCAAAATGCAATGGCTGGAGCTAGACACTTTGTGAATACCCTGGGCGCAGTAGATAAGCCAAAGGGAAGTGCAGAGAATTGATACTGCATGGAGCCTACTCTGAAGCGTAGGTATTTCCTGCAAGATTCCCTTATTGGAATGTGCAGGTAAGCTTCCTTTAAGTCTAAGGATGCCAACCAGGCATCTCTGCCCAGCATAGGGAGCAGGTGAAGTGTTAGCATTTTGAATTTTGGGATTACCAAAAAGGTGTTTAGAATAGAGAGGTCCAGCATAGGACACCAGGAGCTGTTTTTACTGGGTACCAGGAAAAGTCTTGAGTAAAAACCTTGTCCCCTTTCTTCTGCTGGGACAGGTTGAACAGCCCTGATACTTAGGAGAGAACCTGCTGTTGAGCCTCTACTCACTGACTGGGGTAGGTCCGGCCAACCGTTTGGGGTTGGTAAGGTGTGGAAGTGGAATCTGTATCCTTGGAAAACTATATTTAAAACCCATTTGTCCTGGGTAATGAGTTCCCAGTTTTTTGCATGCAGGGCGAGCTTTCCTCCTAAGGAAGCAGGCAGTTGAGCAGGGCTTGGAAGGGTTAAGATTAAGCGCTTTCGCCTACAACAATGCAAGTCTTCCTTAGAACAAATTCAAAACCATTAAAAAGAAGTTATGTTCTTACCATAACGTTCCATGTTAGTTGTCTTCTTCTCGCCTTCTTCTTGCTGGATGGGTTCGGAGCCGACCTCGGCTCCGACTCGGCCACTCTAAAAGCTCGAGAGTTGGTTCCACCGGCTCGAGGCTCCCCTTATATCCCACAATGCTAGGCGTGAGTTACCTCAGATCTCGTTTGTAAGCTAGGCCCAGCCTATAATAGTAATAGAATAACTAGTAACAAAGTCCACCTCTATAAATAAGGGAGAAGAGAAGGGTGACCTACATCCTGATCCAGGAAATATGCACAGCAGAGCATATACCTAAAGTACAGAGGTGGTAGAAAGAGAGGTCACAATCAAAACTCCTCTAGGTCTGTCCAGGCCAGGGAGAAGGAGGGTGGGATCAAGAAGGCGAGAAGAAGACAACTAACATGGAACGTTATGGTAAGAACATAACTTCTTTATGTTAAGTTGTCTATCTCGCCTTCATTCTTGCTGGATGGGACCGTCCTAGCACCTTGTCCCGGTGGCCTAACGGAACAGACTCTTGAGAACAGTGGAACCAAAGTTAGCTCTATGCCTAGAAGCTAAATCCAACTTATAATGAGAAATGAAAGTGTGAGGAGTAGCCCAAGTAGCCGCTGCACAAATGGTGTCAATAGGCAGTCTGTCTTGGAAGGCTAAAGAAGTAGCCAAAGCTCTGGTAGAATGAGCCTTAGGTTTGTTAGGCAGCTTTTGGGGTCTAATTTCATAAACAAGGGAAATCAGAGATGTTAGCCATCTAGATAATGATACCTTTGAAACTGAAAGTCCCTTTCTGCCTTCTGCATAGGAGACAAACAGCTGGTCAGATTTTCTGAATTGTTTTGTTCTATCTAAATAGTACCTCAACTGACGATGAACATCTAGCCAGTGTAATTTTTGTTCAGACCTATTGGAATAATCTGGAAAAAAGACAGGGAGGTCAATGCTTTGATTTAGGTTTGACGTCGAGACAACCTTAGGCAAAAAGGACGGGTTGGTTCGTAAGGATACCCTGTCCTTATGGAAAAATAGATAAGGAGGTCGACAGCTGAGTGCATGAAGTTCTGAAACTCTTCTAGCTGAAGTAATAGCTACCAGAAAGAGTGTCTTCCATGATAGCAATTTTAAAGAACAGGAGGCTGCAGGTTCGAAAGGGGGAAGAATCAAAGAAGTAAGAACTAAATTTAGATCCCAAGGAGAAGGAGGATTTCTTATAGGAGGTCTGAGAAGAAAAACTCCTTTCAAAAAGGCCTTGCAAAGCTTGTGGGACATTAAGGCAGACTCAGAAATACCCACATGAAAGTTAGAAATAGCTGCCAATTGAACTTTAAGAGTAGAAGGAGATGAACCTGCATGGAAGAGTTCAGCTAGAAAATCAAGGACTATTTGGATGGAAGCAGTGAAAGGATCTATGTCCCTTCCTTGAGCCCAATATGTGAAGCGTTCCACTTACTCAAATAAATCTTCCGAGTGGAAGATTTATGGAAGCTATCAAAATATCTCGAACGGAGTGAGATAATTGAGGAAGCCTGGCTAAGGTTGGAACTGGAGGAACCAAGCAGTGAGGTTCAGAGAGGGGAGGGAGCGATGAAACTGACCCGACTGATGGATCAACAGATCTGGAACTAGGTCCAGATGCCAAGGTCGCTCCAATAGAGATTGATGTAGAAAGGGGAACCACACCTGTCGAGGCCAGTAAGGAGCAATGAGGATCAACGAGGCCTTCTGAGCGATAGCTTTCTGTATCACTTGAGAGATTAGTGGGAAGGGAGGAAATGCATACAGAAGTCCCAGGGGCCAAACTTGGACTAGAGCGTCTCTGCTGGGTTGGCCTGGTAAAGGGAATAGAGTGAAATAATCTCTGCACTTGCTGTTTTGGGGAGTAGCAAAAAGATCGCAGCAAGGCTGACCCCACTTGAGAAAAATTTCTCTCACAACAGAGTCTTTCAGAGACCACTCGTGAGGCATGAGGATAGCTCTGCTCAACTTGTCCGCGATTTGATTGGACTTCCCGGGGATGTGCGTTGCTATCAGAAACCGCTGAGAAGAAATCACCCATTGCCACAATCTGAGTGCTTCTCGACACAGGGGGTAGGACCTGGTTCCGCCTTGTTTGTTGATGTACCACACTACAGACATATTGTCTGTCTGGATTGCAATCGTTCCCAAGGGAAGAGAGTCTTGAAGGGCTTGCAACGCTAAAAGCACTGCTCTCATCTCCAGAACATTTATGTGCAAGTGGCATTCGTCTGGTTGCCATGTGCCCTGGACCGTCCTGCCCTGATAATGCCCCCCCCACCCGATCAGGGAGGCGTCCGTTGTCAGAGTAGCAACCGGAGGGGGAGGAACAAAGGGTCTTCCCAACAAGAGCTGAGGGAAAGACATCCACCACATGAGATGATTTCTGCACGCCTGCGTGATCATAATGGTGTGGGACATTGGAAGTTGCTGGTATGACCATTGTGTAAAGAGCATCCATTGAAGGATTCTCATGTGGAATCTGGCTAATGGAAGCAGAGGTATGGCCGCCACCATAATTCCCAACACTTTCAGAACTAACCTGGCTTTGATTCTGTTGTTGTTGAACAGGAGTGAGACCAGTTTGTGTATGTCTGTTATTCTCTGACCTGTTAGTCTCGCTGACATGTCTACTGTGTCTAGATTTGCACCTATGAAGGTAATAGTACGACAAGGCGACAAAACAGACTTTTCGCAATTTATTGAAATGCCTAACTTTTGACAAATGCAAAAAGTGTAATCCCTGGCCATCAGAAGGAGATGTTTGGTGGGAGCTGTGAGGAGCCAGTCGTCCAAATATGGAAACACCTGGAATCCTTGTCTCAGGTGAGAAGCTACCACTGCCATGCATTTGGTAAACACCCGGGGGGCAGTGGTGAGACCAAAGGGCAGGGCCCTGAATTGAAAGTGACTGGTTCCCAGCCTGAAGCGGAGAAATCTTCTGGAGCGTCTGTTCATTTTTATGTGATAGTACGCATCCTGAAGGTCTATAGAGCACATCCAGCTTCCTTTTCACAATAGGGGAAGGATTGACTCCATCGTGACGATCGCTAATCTTGTTTTCTTGACTGATCTGTTCAAGATACTGAGATCCAAAATTGGTCTCCAGTCCCCTGTTTTCTTTGGAACTAAAAAGAACCTTGAGTAGATTCCGGATCCTTGCTGGTCTGCTGGAACTGGCTGAATTGCTCTTTTCGCAAGCAGCTTTGAAATTTCCAAAACCGCTAGATCCCTTTGAGCGGGTGGAACATCTGGAAGGGATTTTTGATTGGTTTGGAATGCGAAGAAAGGGAATAGAATAGCCTTCGAAATGACGGACTGTACCCATTTGTCTTGAGTCAGGGATAGCCAGGCTTCTGGGTACAGTGACAATCTTCCCCCGACTGCCTCCGAAGGTGGGCAGTCGGGCAACATCTCAGGGATGCTGAAAGGGCTTATCAGAGAAAGCTTCTCGATTGCCCTGGTTCTGGAGCCCCCTGCCTCGAGGGCGGCGCCTACCATTGTTATTCACGCCTCTGCCTCTGGCGGGAACCGACTCTGTGCGTCAAGCGAAGTCCCTTGAGATTGTTTACGGAACCACATTTTCCCACTTTTCTGGCCTTTGGGGTAAGGCCTAGAAGGAGTAGAAAACGGACTCCGACGGCAGAAAGAGTCTTGCCATCAGTCTCGCACCTAGTCAAGGTTTCTTTCACTTGAGGACCAAAGAGAGATGATCCATCGAACGGGAATTAGTGAAAGACGCTTTTGAAGGGTCCGCAAAATTGCATAGCCGCATCCAGGCATGCCTACGTAAGGCCACACCTGTCCCTGCGGCCCTGCTCGCTCCATCAGCCGCATAAGAAAGGAGGCGCATGGAGGAGTTAGCTATGGAGTTCAGGGTAGCCAGCTGAGTGTTCATCTTATCTTGAAAACCCGCAGCTGTAGGGTCCTTCAACATGTCACTCGCTTCTTTGATCTAGTCCCTTTGAAGACGAGTAAAATGGCACAGGTAGTTCAGCGAACGCATAGCAAATGTCGCTGACGAGAACATCCGCTTCCCGTACCTGTCCATGGACCTAGATTCCTTGTTAGGTGGATGGACAGGTACTGAAGGATCAGCTAGTTCCTTCTTAGTGGCAGCAGCAACCACCATAGCATCCACAGAAAAAGTACAGTTTTGTACCTACCATAAATGTAGATGTCCGAACTGGATAGCATCTGCAGTCAAAACAACTGGGTTGTCCTGTCGTCAGGCAGCCCTTCAGTCGGCCGGATTCCAAAGTCCGGGTCCGGCTTCGGCTGATGTCGCACTTCACCCGACGTCATCTCTGTTGGTCTTCGGGTATAAAGGCATCAGCCGACGCCATTTTCCTGAGTGTTTCTTGCCCCAGATGCCAGTAGCCCTCTTGGAGGCTAAAATTTGGATAGATGCCAATGTTTCCAAAAAGATAGAGGTAAACACAAAAATAAGCATGTATGTACATATATACAAACAAATACACCATAAAAGACTCCCCCCCCACCAGCTAGCTATTAGGAGGGTAAAGACCCTAGGAGTACCACAGAGGGGAAGGAGGGAGGGTAATCCTGACTGCAGATGCTATCCAGTTCGGACATCTACATTTATGGTAGGTACAAAACTGTACTATGTCCTTCATGGATGCATCTGCAGTCATAACTGGGTAGAATACCATAGCCAACTAGGGGAGGAGGATAAAACTAGATTATGGTGTGTTTAGGATCCCTTGCAGTACAGCAGTGGCAAACCCTGCTCGGGATCTGGAATAAAGAGGCAAATTATAATGCTTGGCAAATGTATGCACGGAGGTCCAAGTAGCCGCCTCAATAATGTCTTTGGTTGCCACTCCTCGTAAGAAAGCTGTGGTAGTGGCTGTTGCCCTTGTAGAATGAGGTCTTATGTTCTGTGGAATTGGTTTTCCATGGAAGGAGTAACAGAATCGTATGCAATTTCCTATCCATTTGGAGATTGTCTGTTTGGAAATAGCTTTTCCTTCCCTTCCTGTTGCATAGGCTACAAAAGTTGGTCAGTCTTTCTGCTACTTTTGTTCTGTCCAAGTAGTAGCGTAGCTGTCTATGTACATCCAAGGTATGCAGTATTCCTTCCACTCTGTGTTGTGGGTTGGGAAAGAAGGTAGGTAGGTGGATTGCCTGGTTTAAAGACACTCTGGATACTACCTTAGGCATAAATGTAGGATTAGTCCTCATGGACACTCTATCTTGGTGGAAGATTAGGAAGGGTTGCACTGCCATTAAGGCCTGTAGTTCTGAAACCCTCCTTGCTGAAGTAATTGCCAGTAGGAAAGCAGTTTTCCATGACAGGTGTTGTAGGTCTGCTGTTGCTGCTGGTTCAAAGGGTGATAGTGTCAACTTTTCCAGCACAAAGTTTAAGTCCCAAGCTGGTAATGGTGGTTTCCTTGGAGGTTTTACATTCTTGATTCCTCTGAGGAACTGCCTGAGCAAAGGGTGCGAAAAACAGGTGGATCAAAGCTGTATTCTGCTGAAATAGCTGATGCATGTATCTTGATGGAGGAGTAGGACAGGCCTGAATGAAGAAGTTCGCCAGATACTCCAGAATGTTAGGCATATCTATGTTTGACACATCTTTTCCTCTTTCAGTACTCCAAATGACAAACCTTTTCCATTTTCCAGCATAGTTCCTTCTTGTTGAAGGTCTGCGTGCTTCAAGAATAATGTCTTTAACTCTTTGTGAAAGTTCTGGATTAGCTGCTGCTATGTGATGTTCCATGCAGTCAGTTGCAACGTTTTTAGGTTTGGATGTATGATGCTGTAGTTGTTCTGAGTTAACATCAAAGGCATCAGGGGTATTGGCCACATATTGTTCCGAGACATGCTCCTCAGCAGTGGGTACCAGTGTTGTCTTGGCCAGTTTGGAGCTATCAGGATTATCCTTGGACGTTCTTCCTTGATTTTATTAATACTTTGTGTATCAAGGGAAGAGGTGGGAATGCATATGCTGTTAGGCCTTTCCAGCTGAAGGAGAGCGAATCCACTTTCCATGCTAGTGGGTGGAATGTCCTTGTGCAAAATTTTTTGAGCTGGTGATTGAGAGGAGATGCGAATAGATCTATCTGAGGCATTCCCCATTTCTTTGAGATGGTCCTGAAGATGTCCGGGTGCAGCTTCCATTCGTGGGCATCCGATGTGGTTCTGCTTAATATGTCTGCTAGAGTATTTTCTTTTCCCGGTACAAATATTGCCTGTAACTGGATGTTGTAGCTGAGTGCCAGGTTCCACAGCTCCAAAGTCATTCTGCATAGGGGGTATGAATGAGTGCCTCCCTGTTTGTTGATGTACCACATGACTGTGGTGTTGTCTGTCCTTATCATCAACTGGCCTTCTTTGAGAAATGGTCTGAACTTTTGGATTGCCAGTTTTACTGCCAGCATTTCTTTTAGGTTGATGTGCAGGTGAAGTTGATCCTGTGTCCACAATCCTTGCACGCATTTGTCCAGCATGTGGGCCCCCCATCCTAGGTCTGAAGCGTCTGTTGTGATGGTCTGGCTTGCTTGACATCTGCGAAAGGGTAGCCCTGGGTTTGACTGGCATGCCTGAGCCCACCATAGGAACTCCTGTTTTAAGCATGGAATTAGTGGGATTTCTGTTTCTAGGCTGTGTCTGTGTTGGGACCATAAATTCTTTAGGTACCACTGTAGTTTTCTCATATGCAGTCTGGCAAGTGGGACCAAGATTATGCATGATGCCATGAAGCCCAAGGCCTGCAGTACTTTTCTTGCTGTTAACTTGTTCAGTTTTGTTAGTGCCAAGAAGTAAAGAGGAGTTCTTTTGTTTTTCTGTAGTTAGGAATGCCATTTGTTTTACTGTGTCCAATTCAGCCCAAGAATGTCCTTGTTTGGGATGGTATCAGCCTTGACTTTTGTAAATTGACTGTGTATCCCAGTGCTTGTAGCAAGTAAATGACCCTTTGTAAATCTGTTGTCAGCTTGCTTTTGTTGTCCCCTTGTAGCAGGCAGTCGTCCAGGTATGGGTAAATTTGAATTCCTGTAGTCTGCAATGGGCGATTACTGATGCCAGGCATTTTGTGAATACTCTGGGCAGTAGATAAGCCAAAGGGCAATGCTGAGAATTGATAGTGCTCTGATCCTGCAAGAAATCTGAGGTATCTTCTGCAGATTGGTCGAATGGGGACGTGCAGGTATGCCTCCTTGAGATCTAGAGTTACCAGCCAACACTCCTTGCCCAGCATGGGAAGAAGTTGCTGTAGGGTCAGCATTTTGAACTTTGGGACAATGATGTATGTATTTAAGGTGGACAGGTCGAGAATTGGTCTCCAACTTTTTTCCTTTCTTGGAACTAGGAATAGTCTGGAGTAGAACCCCTTTCCTTGCTCTGCTGTTGGCACTCTTTCCACAGCTCTCATGTTTACTAACTGTATTATCTGTTGTAGAGCCTCTGTTTTTTGATTTGGAGGTAGATTTGGCATTCCTCTTTTGACTGGTAAAGTGTGGAAGTGGAACCAGTAACCTTGATCTATGGTTTGTAAAATCCACTTGTCTTTTGTTATATAGTGCCAGTTCTTTGAAAATAAGGTTAACTTTCCGCCTAGAGGAGCTGTTATTTGTTCCCTGGTAGGCGGATTTAGGGTTAAGTCACTGTGGTTGTGTTGATGTAGTGGCAGTGGTATCTGTGCCTCTGTTGTTACCTTGCCACTGTCGTCCTCTGTAGGCACCTCCTCTGGATTGGTTTCTGCCTCTGGAACGTCTATTCCTGCCCCTTTGAGATCTTGTGGAGTCAGGAAAGGACCAATTTTTGGCAGGCCAGTTCCTGCTAAACCTTGGGGGTTGAACCTGCAAGAAATCTTTAACCGTTTGAACAGATTTTGCCTTTTCTTCCATTTTCTTCATAACCTGCTTGGCAGGTGTACCAAACAAACTTGTCTTATCCACAGGAGCATCTAGCAACTTTGCTTTTACATGATCCGGTAAAGCTTGCTCCTTTAGCCATGCATGCCTTCTTATCACTGTGCCAGTCATGGCTGATCTAAATGAAGCCTCCAGTGCATCATAGCCACATTTTAAGGAATGGTTACTAACCTGTTGTATGTTATTTACCATTTCTAATACATATTTCTTATCAAGAGATTCATCAGTGGTTAGCTTTTTAGTTAACTGATCAAGCATAAACTCTTGGTATTGTATCATGTGAAATTGACAGTTTAAGGCTCTAGCTGAGAGAGTAGCTGAAGTGTAAACCTTTTTGCCCCATCTGTCTAATGACCTTGCTTCCCTTTCAGAAGGAATAGGGTTTTAGCTATGGTCGGCTACTGCCTTGGGACCCTGGGATATAGTTTCGGGTCTGCAAGTGGGGCCTTGTAAAGGTGGTGATGAGTGTCTGGCACCCTGTAAAATCTGTCTGGTTTGGCAGGGGCTGGAGGTAAAGAATCTGGAGCGGAGCAGACATCATTGAAAGCATCATCCACCACAGAGAGAACAGGAGGTATAGCTAAGGGCCTGTGCTGTGGAAGGTGCAGAAAGGTCCTAAGTCTTTTCTGGAGTCTGAAAATCCTGTTGCTGCCATTGGAACTGCTCTCGCATGGCATGTAAGGTTTCCCCAAAGGAGAATTCTTCTGGTGGGGAAGCAGCTGGAATGGATTCTTCAGCATCAGAGTCTTCAAAATTGGAGAAAGGAGCCTCTGGCTGGTCAGTTATGTCTGATTCATCTGCAGAATCATCAGATGACACTGGCTCAGGGGGCTCTGCCCTAGGTCTCTTCTCTGGGGGCTGAGAGGCCCTGTCTGGGTGAGATTGAGATCCTCTAATTAATGAAATTAAATCTTCTGCCAGAGTAAGCATTTGAGAACTAGAGGAGGGCCTAGTTGTAGGGGGTTTAACAGGCACTGTTTTAGTAGTCTTGGCTGCTTTAGCCCTGGCGAAGGCCTTAATGGACATGGCTGCTGGAGGCCTAGCAGCACCACGTGCTGGGGTAGAGACATCCAAGGGAATGGTGTCTGATAAGTCAGTGGCAACCACCGTAGTGGTTAAAATTTCTGAGGCCGATTCAAGAGTGGTAGCAGGGGCCTCAGTTGTAGAGATAGATTCAGCTGTACTTTGATCAGTTTTCGGTTTCGCCGAAACCGAGACACTCGCGGTTTGCTTAACCATGGTTTCGGCCGAAACCGCGAGTGTCGGTCTTTATCTTTGCGTTTTTTGGCAGAATGGGAAGTCGGAGGATCCGACGGCATAATGTACGCAAAATCAGAACCGAAAAACTGTTCAGCAAACTCCGACCGACGCCTAAGCGTCGCCGGTTGAAAGAAGCACAGGCGAACAGGCTGCTACGTGGGCTGGGCCTAAACAAGGCAGACAATAAGAGTGGAAACCTTTATGAGGTATTTGTTTCCCACAGGTTAAACAATTATTAACTTTTCTGACATCGGCTGAGGCAAGAAAGAGTCCCCAACGGGTACTTAGCTTTAGAAGTCTTCGAAGTAGTATTCGGTAGAAGTAATCTCTGGATCCGACCGACCGGCACTTGCGAACAGCTTCTGCTTCGGGCGCCACGCGGCAAGAAAGACTGAGGAAAATGGCGTCGGCTGATGCCTTTATACCCGAAGACCAACAGAGATGACGTCGGGTGAAGTGCGACATCAGCCGAAGCCGGACCCGGACTTTGGAATCCGGCCGACTGAAGGGCTGCCTGACGACAGGACAACCCAGTTGTTATGACTGCAGATGCATCCATGAAGGACATCCCCTTTTGTCAAGAACTGTTTGTCTGCTGGTGCCGTTATGAATTTTGAGGGTCTCCTGGGAGTGGGGTCCACTGAATCAGGAGCCGTCCATGCCTTCTTAGCTACCACCTGCATGAGGGGGTCAAAGGGGGGAAGACACCCAGGAGGTGGAAGGACGAGAGCCAAACGCCTCAAGGTACACAGATTCATCCTCCGAAGGGTTGAGGGCTGGCCAATTTCCCCTCTGTTTGAAGATTTCTAGAATGTCTGCAAAGGAGACATCTTCAGAAGGGGAACGGGGGGAACCCTCGGAATCCTCTAAATCTGTGTCAGATGTGATGGACTCAGGTGAGTCAATGTGTTTCCTCTTACACTTCCTCTTCCGAGGGGGCTCCTCTGCCAAATCTGGAGAGGCCTCGGAAGAGGATGAGATCCCCACAGGGGGTTCCTGAGGAGCTGGCTCTCTGCGGTCCGGGATGAGGGAGTGAGTCGACTTGACCTGAGGCACCGTAGAGGGAGGGGCGGACGAAGCCGACTGTGGAGTAGAGCCAGGCTCTAACACACTCCGCATGACCTAACGCACCCTGTCAGGCAAAGCCAGAGGTCCCCGCCCGATAAGCTGAGAACCTCCCTCGGCACCGACAGTGATGGCTCGAGGCCGATGTCGGAGCCGAACTCACCAGCGCCAAAGCTCCGAGAGGAAGAGCGGGTCGGACAAGGGTCCGATGCCACTCACCCTCGGAGCCGACGAGGGAAGTCGGCGCCGAGATTCTTCGAAGAAGAAATCGGAGCCGACGGAGCCGAAGACATCTGTATCGGCTCGACGCTACCACAGTCTCGGTTCCGACACCGGCTCTGAGCTCAACGGAGTCGGAGGAGGAACATATTGATGGACAGGGACAGGCATCGACTGATGAGTCGGGCTCTGAAGCATTTGGGCCAGTGCCTCGGACTTAAGAAGTCGACTCACTACCCTCTGAAGGTCATGATCCGACAGCCTCGATGACCTAGAGGAGTGAGATTTATGGCTCCGTTCAGACAGCAGAGGAGATGCTGGAGCCGAATGAACGGAGCCAAGGGATGGTGACCTAGATCTCTTCCTAGATGTCGGCTCCGAAGGTCTGGTCGGAGCCGACAAGGAATACCTCGGCTCCAGCCGGAGCCAAGGAAACCACAGAAGCTGTAGACTCATCGGCTCCAGCCGGAGCCGATGCAGACGTAGGTTTAGAAGCCTTAGGTCTCGGCTCAGAAGCTGGAGCCGAGGACCTAGAAGCCTTGGAGGGCTTCCCAGAGACAGAAAGGGAATCCTCAGGCTTAAGTAGACCCCTTAGGATCAACTTGTTCTTTCTTTTCTGCAGGACCCTGGGACTGAAGCCGTGGCATACAGCACAGGAGTCCTGCAGGTGCAAAGGCCCCAGGCAGTAGACACAAGAAGTGTGACCGTCTGTCAGAGACATTTTCTGACAGCACGCATCACACTTCTTGAAGCCTGAAACCTTTGTGTCTTTAGACATCCTAGAACAAGAAAGTGTAACCACACACAGTCAGACACACTGATTACACTTATCTTATTTTAACTCAAAAATAAAACAATTAACTAAAAGTTTTAATTAAGAGCAACACACACACACACCACTAGGGAATGAGGGAAGGCCAGAAGGCCCGAGGGAGAACTTTTAAGTTCTTGTGGGAAAGAAACGAGATTTTATGAAAAAAAGGGGTAGAAATCCACTAAACTAAGGGAAAAGGTAGTTAAACTTAAAAATATAGGGGTTTAAGTATTCTAACTTTACAGAAAATACACTTACCAAGAAGCCGGTAGAAAACCAACACCTCGATCGCTGTAGCGGCAAACGAGATCTGAGGTAACTCACGCCTAGCATTGTGGGATATAAGGGGAGCCTCGAGCCGGTGGAACCAACTCTCGAGCTTTTAGAGTGGCCGAGTCGGAGCCGAGGTCGGCTCCGAACCCATCCAGCAAGAATGAAGGCGAGATAGACAACTTAACATCCACAGTTTAAATACCCTACGTCATCAATTAATTTAAAGTACCATACACTTTAAAACTTCTAACATCAACTAAAATATTATCTTTGATATCTGTTCAATTTTAAAACACTAGCAATTGATATAATTCAATCCAGGCAGTGTGGATGCATTCAAATATAATATCCACCACAATTCACGTTGTTCTAAATACAATTTCCATGGTCCGCCCCTTGGGTTAATATACAGTTGTTCCAACACTACATACTCAAATTTATGTTCAGGATATTCTTTGATATGTTGTTAATGGTTTTGAATTTGTTCTGAGGAAGGCTTGCATTGTTGTAGCCGAAAGCGCTTAACTATTTTAATAAAGTCCTGTTGGAGAAAATCCTTGCCGTTTTGTGAATTAATTGGTGCGTTTGGTTGCAGTTGTTGGTTATGGCTGAAGGAAGTTTACCAATGGATACACAAACGGTTTCCCGAATGGAATTTAATGCTTTACAAACATCCATTAATAATTTAACGCTGCTTATTCAGCAGTTGACTGAATGCATACAAAGCAGCACTATGACTGTATCGCAGTGTGTTGTATCAGACAGTCAAGTGGAATAATTTCCAGCATCTGATGACATTCCCCCAGGTCAGGAGCAGTTCCAGTTACTTGCTGTTAATGAAAATGAAGGTACAGTGGAACTACGGCCCCAAACCCTGGTGTGGATACAGCGGTTGCAAGTGGATCTTTACTCGACCATTGGCTTCATTGTGGCGTGGATAATGAGAGTCAACCAGGCACCAGTTTCAGTTATTGTGATTAACCTGGATATATATATATATATATATATATATATATATATATATATATATATATATATATATATATATATCTAAAGATTTACTGAGCCAGTACCGTAAATTATATAATAAAAATGTTTACTTTCGTGAATGCCTAAAATGCAAACAGGTACCAAAAGGTTTGAGTTGTTGGAGGTATCCTACTGGCTTGCATGAAAACTCACAATTACATATGGAACTGTTGCAGCTATTTGATAAAAATGGGTGTCAGCTCATGGAAATATTAATGAAATATAATAAAGAAATGGACCAAATATACACTAACATTAAGAAGTTGGATGAGACTATTATTAAAGATAATGTTTTCAATAATTATAAAAATCAATATGAGAAAATATTTTGTGATATTGATGCTGTGTCATGAGATCACTCAAAGGAAGAATAGAAAACTGGAGAGGGATCGGCTTGATTATCTTAATGGTAAGGTGTATCCAAAGCCACCTGGTGGTCAGCAACGAACAATTTCCTTCTCGGATCCATTGGTTGATGTATCATGTGAAGTGGAGGACGTTTCTGGACGACAACAACCCCCTTTGGAATTCAATATAGTGCGGAGATCAGAGAGGATAAAGAACAGAAACAGCAATGTGAGCAGGATGGGCAGTCAGCCTTACAATTATGCAAGAACATTTACCAATTCGAAACAGAAGTACCGGTCGAACTGGTAGGTACGGATAGTACCTTAAAAATTGTACAGAATTATTCTGGAGATTTTAAAATTTATAATTATAGTTGCTACAATATTACCCAAGAGCGTACTAATCTGTTCAGTAAAGGAATGACATTTGTTGCCACAAAAAAAGCTAATTTACCTAGACTTTTGATTGATTTTAAGCTATATACGAGAAAATTAAATTTAACATTTTTATTCGATGGAAATGGGCCATCTACTGACAATGCGTTGAGAATTACTAGTACATTAAACTCAGAGCTCCATCCCACGTTGAAAAAATATGAAGAGTTCTGTGAACTTGATTTAAGGGCAACATTGACAAATTCAGGTGTGTGTGGCTTACCTAATGTATCTAATGATGAGCGTAAATTAATGGAAGATATAAAACTAACTGGAACTTTACAATTATTACAACCAGATAAAGGTGGTGGTTTAATTGTGATGGCCCAAGTTGATTATAACCAGAGAATGATGGAATTATTGTATGATGAAACCTATACAGAAGCATCTATTAATGAGATTAGTATATCCTATTCTAATATAGATTATTTTTTAAATGATATGTTAACCCAAGGCCAATTATCATTACAGGAATTTAATTTTGTAAATAATAGTGAGCCAAAATTACCCACTATATTTGGCGTGCCAAAATTGCACAATGATATTTACCACCCACCATTTCAACCTATAGTGGATGGTACTTATTCTAAAACGTATTTTAATGCAAAATTTATTGATAAACAACTTGGAGGTTATTTGGCAAATGTACAACATAAATGTCGAGATTCTTGGGATTTTTTGAGGTGGTGTAATCAATTAGAATTTAATGTTAATAATCTTTTAGTGACAGTGGATGTGAAAGATATTCCCCACGATATTGGACTGCTGTGGTTTACGGATTATTTTACTGACCATGTTCATGTACAACAAGATCGTATTAACACAATCACATATGATGGAAATGGTATTAGGTAATAACTTTGTCTACTACGAAGGCCAGTATTTTAAACAACTTATTGGGGTAGCAATGGGTTCTCCATGTGGCCCCTGTATGCCAATGTAGTCATGTTATTTATTTCCTTGTGAGTTTAAGAAAGTCAAGTTATATGCACGTTTTTTAGATTTGTTTTTGTGTGGACAGGAACTGCTGCTGAATTTTATGAATTTTTAGAGTTTATGAATAATAGTACTTCTTTCTTGGATTTTACATGCCCCATAGGTACTTAATCTATTTCATACTTGGATGTGTTATTAATAAAAACAAATACAGGATTAAAGGCTGGGATATTTCGTAAAAAACATTCCAACAAGTATTTACATTATTCTAGTGATCATACTTATCATGTAAAAAATGGTGTCATTAAGGGACAAATGGTGAGAGCGGCAAAAATGGTCACAGATTTATATGATTTTCTGGAAGAATGTAATCTTATAGGTAAAATGTTCCTAAATAGGGGTTATCCTAAATGGTTAATAGATGAAATTAAACAGGAGGTATTTAGGAAAAGGCTCTCTGGTGAATATTGTCCCTTACTAACAGGTTCATTACTGGGTGTAGTGAATGAAGTTAATATGAGCCCATCAGGATGCGTAATAGATATTTTGAATCCAGTAAATGGGGAATACGTGATGAATCCCAATATTATGGGTGTACACAGTAGTGGTAATAATGTTAATGTCTCTAATGCTTTTATTTTCACATATAGTATGAATAGTGCACACATCACTAATATTGTGAGTAAAAACTGGGATATGATAAGACTAGATAACTTATTAGTTAGTAAATTAGGTATGTACCCGAAGTTTGTTTTTAAACGTGGATGTAATTTTAAAGATTGTTGTGATGGGGTTTCACATCAGCAGTTAGCTCCAACACACAAGATGCTGAAATGTAATATATGCCCCCAATGCCCTTATATTATGGAATATGAATATGTAGTTATTGGAGGTAAAATATTCACATAGCTGGATGGTTTTCATGTTACACAAGGATTGGTATATGCCGCTAAGTGTACTGGTTGCCCAGCATATTATATAGAGAAAATGGAATGCAAGTTCAAACAACGCATATATGAATATATAAATGACATCCATATAGGAAAAGATACTAGTGTAGTAGCTAAACATATCAAAGAATATCCTGAACGTAAATTTAAGTATGTAGTGTTGGAACAACTGTATATTAACCCAAGGGGCAGACCATGGAAATTATATTTAGAACGTATATTATGGTGGATATTATATTTGAATGCATCCACACTGCCTGGATTGAATGATGTGATATCAATTGCTAGTGTTTTAAAATTGAAAAGATATCAAAAATAATATTTTAGTTGATGTTGGAAGTTTTAAAGTGTATGGTACTTTAAATTAATTGACGTAGGGTATTTAAACTGTGGTTAATGGTTTTGAATTTGTTCTGAGAAAGGCTTGCACTGTTGTAGCCGAAAGAGCTTAACTATTTTAATAAAGTCCTGTTTGGTGAATATCCTTGCCGTTTTGTGAATTAGTTGGTGCGTTTAGTTGCAGTTGCAGGGGTAAGGTTAAGTCAGTGTGACTTTTTCCATAGGGGGTGTGTGTCTTACTTCTTCCAGCTTTGGAAGTGGAAGTCCTCCACTGATTAGGTCTGTGTGTAGCCTGAGACTAACCTAGGTGGTCTGCTGTTCCTGGGTTTGGACTGAGAAGGCCTGGAAGAAACTGGAAAGGACCAATTCTTAGAAGGCCAATGCCTACTAAATCTGGGAGGCTGTACTTGCAGTAAATCTTTAACAGTGCAAAGATTTTGCTTTTTCCTCCATCTTTTTAAGGACGAGTTCTGCTTTGTTGCCAAACAGGCAGTCTTGGTTTAAGGGAGCATCCATTAATTTAGCTTTAACATGTGGCAAGTTTTGCTCCTTAAGCCAAGCATGCCTTCTAAGTACAGACCCAGTGACAGCAGCTCTGCAAGATGTTTCTAAAGAGTCAAAACCACATTGCAAAGTATGTTTACCAACTTGTTCAGCAGAATGCATTAAATCTTGTAATTCTTTATGTTCAGCACAGTCAGGAATCAACATAATTTTCTGTTGTAGTCCCAAAATATGCTGCTGATACTTTAACATATGAAACTGGCAATTTAAAGCCCTAATGGCCACAGTAGCAGAAGTGTATACCTTCTTACCCCATTTGTCCAAGGCCCTGGAATCTCTATCAGAGGGTGTAGGGTTTTTGGCAGCAGTAGCCTTAATGCTCTTTGGTCCTTGGGAAATGGTCTCGAGATCCGCAGTAGGATTCTTGAAGAGGAACTTATGAGAGTCAGGTACTCTAATACTGGTCAGGTTTTCTGGGAGCTGGAGGTAAAGTGTTTGGGGCCAGGCTAGATCAAAGATGGCATCATCTACGTCCAGAAAGTACAGCTGTGTACACTTAACATAAATGTAGATGTTTGAGTGTATTCACTGTTGCAGTCATTACATTTGGGTAATCTGCTGGCAGGTTGCCCCTCAGTCGGCCTGATTAACAAAGTCTTGGGTCCTGCGTCGGTTGCTGTCTCTTCTTATATGACGTCAGGTCGTCAGGGGTATAAAACATGCATCCGACGCCATTACATCAGTTTTTCTTGCCCCAGATGTCAGGTGCCCCCCAAATGGGGAGCCAAATATTTAAATAATTTAAACACAAAAACATACCTCCCAACAAAAGCAAATACACAAAAAAGGCGTTTAAGCATAGTAAAGGAAAGTAGAGGTATAGTAAGAGAAAAAAGTACAGTTTTGTACCCAACATAAATGTAGATGGCTGATAGATATGCAACTGCAGTCGTAACATATGGGTTGTCCTGCCTCAGGCAGCCCTCGGTCGGCCGAATTCCAAGTCTGGGTCTGGCGTCGGCTGGTGTCGCCTCCTCTCCGACGTCACTACGGCTGGAGTATAAAGGCATCGGCCGACACCATCTTCTTCAGTGTTTCTTGCCCCAGATGCCAGGTGCCCTCCCTAGGAAGGCTAAATTTGGTAAATGGATAAAAATAATCCCAAACATGCACAATAGTAATAAACAGATACACCATAGGAATACCCCCAGCTAATGGGAAAAGGGGTAGGGACCCAAAAAGGAGGATACAGAGGGGTAGGTGGGAGGGAAAATCCGACTGCAGTTGCATATCTATCGGACATCTACATTTATGGCAGGTACAAAACTGTACTATGTCCTTCAAGAATGCAACTGCAGTCATAACATATGGGTTGAATACCATAGCCAAGCTGGGGGTGGATGGAACTAAGATAAGGATGGTGTAGCTAAAATCCCCTGCAGGACTGCCGAAGCAAAGCCTGCTCGGGATCTGGAATATAAGGGCAGGTTGCAGTGCTTGGTAAATGTATGCACGGAGCTCCATGTAGCAGCCTCTAAAATGTCCTTTGTCGCCACTCCTCTTAGGAAAGCTGTGGAAGTGGCCATAGCTCTGGTGGAATGTGGCCTAATATTGGCTGGCACACCTTTTCCATGGAAAGAATAGCAGAATCTGATGCAATGTCCAATCCATTTTGAAACTGTTTGTTTTGAGATTGCTTTTCCTTGCACTCCAGCAGCATAGGCTACAAACAGTTTGTCAGACTTTCTGGTGGCCTTAGTTCTGTCCAAGTAGTAACGTAGTTGTCTGTGTATGTCCAAAGTATGCAGCAGCTTTTCCCCCATATTTTGAGGATTGGGGAAGAATGTAGGCAGGTGAATAGCTTGATTTAGAGACACCCTGGAAATAACTTTGGGCATGAATGTAGGATTGGTTCTTAGAGAAACTCTGTCTTGATGAAAAATGAGGAAGGGAGGCACTGCCATGAGTGCCTGTATCTCCTAAACTCTTCTTGCAGATGTGACTGCCAATAAGAAGGCCGTCTTCCATGAAAAAAATTGCATTTCTGAACTTGCTGCTGGCTCAAATGGAGGAAGAGTTAATTTTTCCAACACATAATTGAGGTCCCATGCAGGTACTGGCTGTTTTCTGGGAGGTTTGATATTCTTTATTCCCCTTAGAAACTGTCTTAGCAAGGGATGAGAAAACACTGGAGGGTCACAGTTGTAATTTGCTGAGATTGCTGAGGCATGAATCTTTGTTGAAGAGTATGAAAGTCCAGTATGAAGTAGTTCTGCCAAGTATTCTAAAATCTGAGGTATACTCTGTAATGCTGTGTCCTGACCCCTGTTGGCATTCCAGATGCTGAATCTCTTCCATTTGGCTGAATATGTTTTTCTTGTGGAAGGTCTGCGTGCTTCCAGCAAGATCTCTTGAACCGATTTTGATAGAGAGTTAGGTGGAGAAGTTATGTTAGTCTCCAGGCTGTCAGATGTAATGATTTCAGGTCTTGATGTACAGTCCTGTAATTGTGTTGTGTTAGGAGCAGGGGCCATAGAGTAAGAGGCCATGGTTTGGTCCGAGTTATGGTCAATAGCAATGGGTACCAGTGTTGCCTTGGCCAGTCTGGAGCTATCAAAATACCTGTTGGGCGTTCTGCTTTGATCTTCAGTAACACCTTGGCCAGCAGAAGCAGAGGAGGGAATGCATAAATTTTTAGAGAATTCCAGCTGAAGGCGAGAGCATCCGTCTTCCAGGCTAGAGGATGGTGAGTCTTTGTGCAGAACCTTTTCAGGTGATGATTTAAGTGGGATGCGAAAAGATCTACATCCGGTCTTCCCCATGTCTTCGTCAGTTGAGGGAAAATGTGAGGATGTAACATCCATTCGTGTGGATCCATGAAATTTCTGCTCAGGTTGTCCGCCAGTACATTGTCCTTGCCTGGTACAAACTGGGATTGTAAATGCATCTTCAGGCTCAGGGATTTTTCCCAGAGAAGCATTGTTAGTCTGCAGAGGGGATAAGAGTGAGTGCCTCCCTGCTTGTTTATGTACCACATGACAGTGGTGTTGTCTGTCCTTATCAGTAAATGTCCTTGTTGTAGTGATTTTTCGAAAGTCTCGATAGCATGTATCACTGCCAACATTTCCTTTTGGTTTATGTGCAGATGTCTTTCCTTTGGGGTCCATTGCCCCTGAATGCACCTGTCCTCCATGTGCGCCCCCCATCCATGGTCTGAGGCGTCTGTTGTAATCATTTGGCCTGCTTGAGGTCTGTTGAAAGGCATACCTTTGTTTTGCTGACTGGCTTGAGCCCACCATAAAAATTCTTTTTGCAGACATGGAATAAGTGGGATTATGTCCTCTAGGCCTTGGCTGTGTTGAGACCATAAGTTTTCTAAATACCATTGCAGCTTTCTCATATGAAGTCTTACCAAAGGTATCAGAAGGATGCAAGATGCCATGAACCCCAGGGCCTGCAGGATTTTCCTTGCAGTCAGCTGGGAGAGTTTTGCTAGGCCTTTGAAGTACTCTGGTAAATGCTGCTGTTTTTCCTCTGTGAGGTAGGCCATTTGGTTTTCTGTGTCCAGTTTGGCTCCTAAGAAGGTAATCTGTTGGGATGGCAGTAGCTTTGACTTCTGAATGTTGACTGTGTATCCCAAGGCCTGCAGTAGATGCATGACATAGTCCAAATTTTCTTTTAAGGTTTATTTGTTGTCTGCTTGTATGAGGCAGTTGTCCAAGTAGGGGTATATTTGAATCCCCTGCAGTCTGCAGTGTGCCACTATTGATGCCAGGCATTTCGTGAACACTCTGGGTGCAGTAGATGAGCCAAACGGCAATGCTGAGAATTGATAATGCTCTGTCCCTGCAAGAAATCTGAGGTATCTTCTGCAGCTTTGTCTGATAGGGACATGCAGGTATGCCTCCTTGAGGTCCAGAGTGACCAGCCAAGACCCCTTGCCCAGCATGGGAAGGAGTTGCTGCAACGTCAGCATTTTGAACTTTGGCACTATGAGAAAAGTGTTTAGAGATGACAAGTCCAGTATGGGTCTCCATTTGTTTTCTTTTCTTGGAACAAGGAACAGTCTTGAATAAAATCCCTGGCCTTGCTCCTGGGGAGGAACCCTTTCTATTGCTTTTATACTTAACAGCTTGGAAACTTGAGCGAATGCCTCTGCCCTTTGATGATGTGGCAGGTTTGGCATGCCTTGTCTTATTGGTAATGTGTGGAAGTGGAATCTGTAACCTTTGTCTATCAAATCCAGATTCCAGTTGTCCTTGGTTAAGATATGCCAGTTTTGTGAGAATAAGGATAATTTTCCAC
The DNA here is from genome assembly GCF_019279795.1 of Protopterus annectens. Lineage (NCBI taxonomy): Eukaryota > Metazoa > Chordata > Ceratodontiformes > Protopteridae > Protopterus > Protopterus annectens. Next base: position 284,811,070 of record NC_056729.1, on the reverse strand, counting down.
CCGAGGGTGCTTCTCTTTGAACCTTTGTAGGCGGAATGAAAATCAAGTCATTGCGATTGACCTTGTGGTGCAGCTCAACTGTCTGCACCACTTCTTTGATTTGGAGGTTGCCATTGGCGTCCCCTGTGAGATCCTCGGTATTGTCCTCTACCTCGGGCACGTCTGCTTTTTCCCCTTTGAAACTTGTCTGAGCCGGGGAAGGACCAATTCTTTGAGGGCCAGTTTCTGCTGAATCTGGGTGGCTGAACCTGAAGGAAATCCTTGACTGTCTGTACTGACTTTGCTTTTTCCTCTATGGATTTCAATACATCTTGTGCATTAGCACCAAAAAGCTTCTGTTTTTCCAGAGGTGCATCAAGTAACTTTACTTTAACATGGTCAGGCAAAGACTGATCCTTTAACCAAGCATGTCTACGTATCACAGCCCCAGTCATAGCTGCCCTACATGAAGCTTCCAGTGCATCATAACCACACTGTAGAAAATGGTTATTAAACTGCTGAGTGCTATGTATATGATCCTGCAATGCCTTTTTATCAATCGGCTCAGGAGAAGCTAACTTTTTCTGTAAATCTTCCAGGAAAAAATCCTGGTACTGAAACATGTGAAAAAGGCAATTTAGTGACCTCATGGCCCGGGTAGTAGAAGTATACACTTTTTTACACCATCTCTCCAGGGACCTTGCTTCCCTGTCTGCTGGCAGTGGGTTTTTGGCAGAGGAGGCAGCCACTCCCTTGGGGCCCTGTGAAATAGTTTCTAGATCCACAGAGTGGGCCTTAAAAAGGTGCTTGTGAGTGTCAGGGATCCTATAATATCTGTCCGGCTTGATAGGAGCCGGAGGAAGAGAAACAGGGTTAGCACTGGAGTCAGAAAAAACATCATCCAAGACATCCATAACAGGTGGAATAGCTAAAGGCCTGTGCTGGGGAAGCTTGAGGAAGCTACGAAGCAGTTTCCTGGAGTCAGAGAATTCCTGACCCTGCCATTGAAAATGTTCCCTCATGGAATGCAGGACTTCACCAAAAGAGAAATCCTCTGTAGGGGAGGCAGAGGGAATGGATTCCACAGCATCAGAGTCCTCGTAGGCCTGGAAGGATTCTTCTTGGGCATCAGAGTGTTCAGAATCCCCAGAGGCTTCATCCGAGGAGAGGTCGTCCACCTGCTCAGTTCTGGGCCTTTTCTCTGCAGGTGGCTGGGAACCCCTTTCCGGATGAGGCTGAGACCCCCTGATAAGGAAAATAAGATCAGCAGCCAGAGACATGATCTGTTTATCAGAAGAAGGGGCCTGGGCAGTAGGTCTAGGTTGGGCCTTGGCCTGGCTTGCGGCCTTAGCACGTGCAAAGGCCTTGATGGACATGGATACAGGAGGCCTAGCAGCCCCACGTGCAGGCGTAACCTTGTCCACAGGAATGGTGTCGGGTAGATCCAGAACTTTGGTTTCCGGAGGAAAATCAACCGGCACCGGAGAGATCTCAGAGACCGAAGGTCGTGTTAACGCTGTGTCGTCGGCCTGGAGCGCTAGATTTACCACTTCCGAAGGGACCGGAGCACTAGCAGAGGGTTTGGGAGTAGCATCGGTAGTGGATGCGGGCCGAGGATGTCGGTCCCGGTCCTTGCGTTTTTTAGCAGACTGGGTAGTCGGTTGATCCAACGGCACGATGTACGCAAAAGATTCACCGAAAAAGTTCTCGGCGAATTCTGCCCGGCGCCTGAGAGTGCGCTTATTAAAGCAAGCACAGGCAGCACAGGCCGAGATGTCGTGGTCTGGGCCCAGGCAAGGAAGGCAGAGAGAATGGAAGTCCTTATGAAGTAGTTGTTTACCACAAGACAAACAATTATTAACTTTCTCAATTTGTTCTGACATCGGCTGAGGCAAGAATAAATGTTCCCCAACGGGGTACTTAGCTTTTAGATGACTTCGGTACTGAAAACACAGGAGCTGACCGACCGGCACTTGCGAACTGCTTCTGCTTCGGGCACCGCGCGACAAGAAAGACTGAAGAAGATGGCGTCGGCCGATGCCTTTATACTCCAGCCGTGGTGACGTCGGAGAGGAGGCGACACCAGCCGACGCGGACCCAGACACTGGAATTCGGCCGACCGAGGGCTGCCTGAGGCAGGACAACCCATATGTTATGACTGCAGTTGCATTCTTGAAGGACATCAAGGGGTTGGAGGGAGGGTAACCAGGACTGCAACAGTGCATACACTCAAACATCTACATTTATGGTAAGTGTACACAACTGTACCATGTTCTTCGTGTTTCACTGTTGCAGTCATTACATTTGGGTAGATTCCCAAAGCTATGGTTGGGAAGATGGATTTATACAGCATTAGGACCAGCTATAAGGCCCTGCAGGACAGCAGTGGCACAGCCAGCTCTGGATTTAGAAAAGAAAGGTAAATGGTAATGTTTGGTGAACGTATGAACTGAGCTCCAGGTAGCAGCTTCTAGAATGTCTCTGGTAGGAACATCTTTGAGAAAGGCTGTAGAAGTAGATGCAGCCCTGGTGGAATGAGATCTGATCCCCTGGGGGAAGAGTTTAACCATGGTGCATAAAGCAGAAGCAAATACAATGGCTTATCCATTTGGAAATAGTCTGCTTTGAAATAGCCTTTCCCTTTGCCCCTGCAGCAAATGTCACCAGTAGTGGTTCAGATTTTCTTAGAGGTTTTGTCCTGTTTAAGTAAAATCTAAGTTGTCTGTGTACATCCAATGAATGCAGAATCTGCTACCCCTTATTCTGTGGATTGGGAAAGAAAGTTGGCAAATGAATGGTCTGATTAAGAGCCACACTGGATACCACCTTAAGCATGAAGGATGGATTGGCCATGAGAGACATCCTGTCCGCATGAAAAATAATGAAAGGCTCCACTGCCATAAGAGCCTGTAATTCAGAAATCCTTCTAGCTGAAGTGACTGCTAAAAGGAAAGCTGTTTTCCAGGAGAGAAATTTTAAGTCTGCAGTAGCAGCTGGCTCGAAAGGAGGGAGAGTAAGTTTTTCCAATACAAAACTGAGGTCCTAGGCAGGGGCTGGAGCTCTCCTGCGTGGTCTTAAGTTTTTGGCCCCTCTGAGATACTGCTTTAGCAGAGGATGAGAGAAGTGGGGAGGTTCTGTGTTGTAATAAGCTGAAATGGCCGAGGCATGGATTTTTATGGAAGAAAAGGACAGGCCTTGTAAAGCAGCTCAGTTATGTATTGTAAAATCTGAGGAATATTGGGGCACTGCTGTGCTTATTTCCTTGTGATTGGTTCCAAACACAGAATCTTTTCCTTTTGTCAGCATAAGATTTTCTAGTACTAGACCTCGCCACCAAAATTACATCCATCACAGGTTTGCTGAGGGATGCTAAGGCTGAATTTAGGTGATTAGCCACGCTGCAAGATTCAAAGTTTGGAGCTGAGTGTGCAGAATTTGGTTGCTCTGCTGAGACAGTAAGTAAGGTGTCTGACGCAGGTGCCATGGTGGAAGGTGTGACTCATTGTGCAGGAGTGGGTACCAGTGTGGGCGAAGCCAGTCTGGAGCAATCAAAATAATTTTTGGTTTGTCCTGTTTAACTTTTAGTAGAACTTTGGAGAGCAGAGGCAGAGGGGGAAAAGCATAGACTGACAGGTTTTTCCAGCTGAATGATAGAGCATCCACTTTCCAGGCTTTTTTGTGATGAGCTCTTGTGCATAATTTGTCCAACTGATAGTTCTGGAGTGAGGCAAAACGATCTATATCTGGACTCCCCCATTTGCGTGTCAACATGTTGAAAATCCATGGTTCCAGTTTCCATTCATGTGGGTCAATGAGATTTCTGCTTAGTTCCGTCTGCCAGAGTATTCAGCTTTCTTGGCAGGAATTGAGCTTGTAGTTGTATTTGGTAGGTTAAGGCTGTGCTCCACAAAGCCATGGCTAGTCTGCAAAGGGGGTAGGAGTGTGTACCCCCCTGCTTGTTTATTACCACATAACTGTAGTGTTGTCTGTCTATGATTAATTGTCCTGGGTGAAGGTAGTCCTTGAAGGCTGTCAGTGCATTCTATACAGCTAGCACCTCTTTCTGATTGATATGAAGGTGCATTTGATTTGGGCTCCAATTGCCCTGAATGCACTTCCCTGCCAGATGTGCCCCCCAAGCATAGTCTGATGCATCTGTAGTTAGGGTTTGGGCGGCAGGGGGTGGAGTGTATGGCAGTCCCTTGTTTTGGTGGCAGGCCTCTGCCCACCATAGGAACTCTAGTTGCAGGCAAGGCATGATATGAATCATTGTTTTCAGGCTGTGACAATGACTCCATAAACTTATTAAGTACCACTGAAGTTTCCTCATATGCAGTCTTGCATATGGAATTAGAAGAATGCAGGAGGCCATGAACCACCCAGACTTGCAGAATTTGTCTTGCAGATATGGTTTTTGTGGCCACCTGTTCGAAATTAGTTACCAAATTAATTTGCTTTTCTGGCGTAAGGTAAGCCATCTAGGCAGTTGCATTCAAGCTTGCACCCATTTTTTTTGAGAGGGTACCAGTTGCGATTTATTTTCGTTTATGATGTACCCTAGACAAGTTAGGACCCTTTTTACAAATGCCAGATGTTTTAGAAGAATGTCCTTGTTTTCTGCCTGAATTAGGCAATGGTCCAGGTATGGATATATTTGAATATTTCTTTGTCTGCAAAATGCAATTACTGGAGCCAGGCACTTTGTGAAGACCCTGGGCGCAGTAGATAAGCCAAAGGGCAGTGCAGAGAACTGGTAATGGAAGTAGTTTGCTTTGAAGTGGAGGTATCTTCTGCAACATTCCCTGATTAGGATATGCAGGTAAGCCTCTTAAGTCTAGAGTTACCAACCAGGCATCTTTGCCTAGCATAGGAAGCAACTGTTGAAGATTCAGCATCTTGAATTCTGGAATATCCAAAAATATGTTTAGAGTAGATAAGTCCAGAATTGGACACCATGATTTGTCTTTTCTGGGTACCAGGAAAAGTGTTTAATAGAAACCTTGTCCCAGGAAAAGTGTTTAATAGAAACCTTGTCCCTTTTCCTCTCCTGGTACTGGTTGAATAGCCCCCCATGTTCATGAGGGACAGTACTTGTTTCTGTGCCTTTGCCCACTGATCTAGGGGCAGGTCTGGCCATCCGTTTGGCATTGGCAACGTGTGAAAATGAAATCTGTATCCCTTGGATACTATATTTAAAACCCATTTGTCCTGGGTTATACGTTGCCAGTTTCTTGCATGAAGTGCCAGTTTTCCCCCCAAAGGGGCGGCTAAAAGTTAAGTGCTTGGTAAGTGTAAAGGGAAGTCATTGAGACTGTTTACCATAGGGAGGTGCCTTGTTTCCAGATTTGGAGGAGGAGGCACCCCATTGTTTTGTTCTAAAAGTCCCTTGCGACTGAAACCTGGAGCCTTTGGAATGTCTGGGTTTGACTTGAGTGGCTCATGAAGGAACTGGAAAGGACCAGCTCTTAGTGGGCCAGTGCCTACTAAATCTTGGAGGTTGCACTTGTAAGAAATCTTTCACAGTTTGCATAGATTTAGCTTTATCTTCCATCTTATTTAAAACTTCTTCAGCCCTATTACCAAAGAGACGGTCCCGTTGTAAAGGAGCATCCAACAATTTTGCTTTAACATGATTAGGCAGAGTTCGCTCTGAGCCAAGCATGCCTTCTTAGCACAGACCCAGTTACAGCAGCCCTGCAAGAGGCCTCCAAAGAATGAAAACCACATTGCAAAGTATGTTTTCCAACTTGTTCAGCTGAATGCAATAAATCCTGTAAATCATTTTCCACACAGTCAGAAATGATCATTTTCTGTTTAAGCAGTCCCATGATATGCTGTTGATATTTAAGCATATGAAATTGACAGTTTAAAGCCCTGATTGCCAAGGTTGCAGAAGTGTAAACCTTCTTACCCCATCTATCCAGCGCCTGGAATCACTATCAGAAGGGGTAGGATTTTTAGCAGTATAGGCCTTAATGCCCTTGGGCCCGGAGAAATGGTTTCAGGATCTGCAATAGGATTTTTGAAAAGGAATTTGTGGGAGTCAGGAACCCTGTAGTATCTGTCTGGCTTACAATGAGCCAGAGAATCAGGAGCCATACTAGATTCGGAAAAAAACATCAACAATGTCTAGAACAGGTACAGCCAAAGGCCTATGCTGAGGAAGAAGAAAACCCTTAAGTCTCTTTTTAGATTCACAGAAATCCTGACTTTCCCAGTGGAAATGTTCCCTTAAGGTATGTAAAGTTTCCCCAAAAGAAAAATCCTCTGGGAGAAGCAGAAGGAATGGAATTGTCTGCATCAGAGTCCTCATAAGTAGGTATAGACAAATCCTGTTCATTAGAAGAGTCCGAAGAAACAGAATCCTGCTCAGAAGATTCATAATCAATGTCTTGCCTAGCCTCTTAGAAGGAGGGAGGTTGGCTACCCCTGATCAGAGTTATTAAATCTTCTGCCATTTTGATAATTTTTTAGGCATAGGGGCCTGCACATGTGGCCCAGGCATCGTTTTTTTAGATATAGATTTAGATTTTGGCCTTGGTTTTGAAGATGGCGTCGGTCTAATATACAAATCTGTAGGCCTGAAAACACCCTCAGAAGCTGGTGCCTGCACAGCGGCTCCAGATCCATCTAAGGTAGAGACATCCACGGGTTCCATAATTGAAGCATCTCGTGGCATACTGGACTCCGAATGGGTCTCAGTAGAGACATTTCTGGATAATTAAATCGTGAGCCAAAATATTTAGAAGCAGAAATATACAGACGTTTAATAGTGTGTTGATTAAATTTAGCACAAAACCAACAGCAAGGTACGTTGTGGTCAGGGCCTAGAGGCAAGAAATACAGTAAAAATGAAAATTCTTGAGGTATTTGCTTCCCACAAGTAATGCAATTATTAACTTTTACTGACATCGGTAAGGAGCAAGAAAAAGTTTCCCCAACGGGGTACTTAGCTTTTTAGTTGAAGACTTCGGTTCTGAAACTCAAACGAAAATTTCAGGAGTCAGCCGACCAGCACTTGCAAAAGTACAGTTTTGTACCTACCATAAATGTAGATGTCCGAACTGGATAGCATCTGCAGTCATAACAAATGGGTTGTCCTGTCGTCAGGCAGCCCTTCGGTCGGCCGGATTCCAAAGTCTGGGTCCGGCTTCGGCTGATGTCGCACTTCACCCGACGTCATCTCTGCTGGTCTTCGGGTATAAAGGCATCAGCCGACGCCATTTTCCTCAGTGTTTCTTGCCTCAGATGCCAGTTGCCCTCTTGGAAGGCTAAATTTTGGATAAATGCCAATGTTTCCAAAAAGGTACAAGGCAAACATAAAAAAATAAGCATGTATGTACATATATACAAACAAATACACCATGAGAGACTCACCCCCAGCTAGCTATTAGGAGGGTAAATACCCTAGGAGTACCACAGAGGGGAAGGAGGGTGGGTAATCCTGACTGCAGATGCTATCCAGTTCGGACATCTACATTTATGGTAGGTACAAAACTGTACTATGTCCTTCATGGATGCATCTGCAGTCATAACAAATGGGTAGAATACCATAGCCAAACTAGGGGTGGAGGAGAAAAAATTATGGTGTAGTTAGGATCCCTTGCAGTACAGCAGTGGCAAACCCTGCTCGGGATCTAGAGTATAGAGGTAAATTATAATGCTTGGCAAATGTATGCACGGAGGTCCAAGTAGCCACCTCAATAATGTCCTTGGTTGCCACTCCTCGTAAGAAAGCTGTGGTAGTGGCTGTAGCCCTTGTAGAATGAGGTCTTATGTTCTGTGGAATTGGTTTTCCATGGTAGGAGTAACAGAATCTTATGCAATTTCCTATCCATTTGGAGATTGTCTGTTTGGAAATTGCTTTTCCTTCCCTTCCTGTTGCATAGGCTACTAAAAGCTGGTCAGTTTTTCTGTTACTTTTGGTTCTGTCCAGGTAGTAGCGTAACTGCCTATGTACATCCAAGGTATGCAGCAGTCTTTCCCCCCTGTTCTGTGGATTGGGAAGGAAGGTAGGTAGGTGGATTGCCTGGTTTAAAGACACTCTGGATACCACCTTAGGCATAAATGTAGGATTAGTTCTCATGGACACCCTATCTTGATGGAAGATTAGGAAGGGTTGCACTGCCATTAAGGCCTGTAGTTCCGAAACCCTCCTTGCTGAGGTAATTGCCAGTAGGAAAGCAGTTTTCCATGACAGGTGTTGCAGATCTGCTGTTGCTGCTGGTTCAAACGGAGGGAGTGTCAACTTTTCTAGCACAAAGTTCAAGTCCCATGCTGGTAATGCTGGTTTCCTAGGAGGTTTTACATTCTTGATCCCTCTGAGGAACTGCCTGAGTAGAGGATGTGAAAAGACAGGTGGATCGAAGCTGTATTCTGCTGAAATAGCTGATGCATGTATCTTGATGGAGGAATAGGACAGGCCTGTATGTAGAAGCTCTGCCAAGTACTCCAGAATGTTAGCAATATCTATGTTAGACCCATCTTTTCCTCTTTCAGTACTCCAAATGACAAACCTTTTCCATTTTCCTGCATAGTTCCTTCTTGTTGAAGGTCTGCAGGCTTCAAAGATAATGTCTTTAACCCTTTGGGAAAGGTCTGGGTTAGTTGCTGCTATGTGATGTTCCAGGCAGTCAGTTGCAAGGTTTTTAGGTTTGGATGCATGATGTTGTAGTTGTTCTGAGTTAACATCAAAGGTATCAGGGGTATTGACCACATTCTCTCCCGAGACATGCTCCTCAGCAATGGGTACCAGTGTTGTCTTGGCCAATTCGGAGCTATTAGGATTATCCTTGGACGTTCCTCTTTGATTTTCAGTAGTACCTTGTGCATCAAGGGAAGACGTGGAAATGCATATGCTGTCAGGCCTTTCCAGCTGAAGGATAGAGAGTCCACCTTCCATGCAAGTGGGTGGAATGTCCTTGTGCAGAATTTTTTGAGCTGGTGATTGAGTGGGGATGCGAATAGATCTATTTGTGGCATTCCCCATTTCTTTGTGATGGCCTTGAAGATGTCCGGGTGTAGCATCCATTCGTGAGCATCCGAGGTGGTTCTGCTTAACATGTCTGCTAGGGTGTTCTCTTTTCCCGGCACAAATATTGCCTGTAACTGGATGTTGTAGCTGAGAGCCAGATTCCAGAGGTCCAAAGTCATTCTGCATAGGGGTATGAATGAGTGCCTCCCTGTTTGTTGATGTACCACATGACTGTGGTGTTGTCTGTCCTTATCATCAAATGGCCTTCTTTGAGGAATGGTCTGAATTTTTGGATTGCCAGTTTTACTGCCAGCATTTCTTTTTGGTTTATGTGTAGGTGCAGCTGGTCTTGAGTCCACAATCCTTGTATGCATTTGTCCAGCATGTGCGCCCCCCATCCTAGGTCTGAGGCGTCCGTTGTGATGTTTTGGCTTGCTCGAAAGTTGTGGAAGGGTAAGCCTGGGTTTGACTGGCATGCTTGAGCCCACCATAGGAACTCCTGTTTTAGGCATGGGATTAGTGGGATTTCTGTTTCTAAGCTGTGCCTGTGCTGAGACCATAAATTCTTTAGGTACCACTGTAGCTTTCTCATATGCAGTCTGGCATGTGGGACCAAGATTATGCATGATGCCATGAAGCCCAAGGCCTGCAGAACTTTTCTTGCTGTCAGTTTGTTCTGCTTTGTTAATGCCAAGAAGTAAAGAGGCAGTTCTTTTTGTTTTTCTGCAGTTAGGAATGCCATTTGTTTTACTGTGTCCAATTCCGCGCCCAAGAATGTTCTTGTTTGCGATGGTATCAGCCTTGACTTTTGTAAATTGACTGTGTATCCCAGGGCTTGTAGCAAGTAAATGACCCTTTGTATATCTGTTGTCAGCTTGCTTTTGTTGTCCGCTTGTAACAGGCAGTCGTCCAGGTATGGATAAATTTGAATTCCCTGTAGTCTGCAGTGAGCGATTACTGATGCCAGGCATTTTGTGAATACTCTGGGCGCAGTAGATAAGCCAAAGGGCAATGCTGAGAATTGATAATGCTCTGATCCTGCAAGAAATCTGAGGTATCTTCTGCAATTTGGTCGAATGGGGACGTGCATTTATGCCTCCTTGAGATCGAGTTACCAGCCAACACTCCTTGCCCAGCATGGGAAGAAGTTGCTGTAGGGTCAGCATTTTGAATTTTGGGACAATGATGTATGTGTTTAAGACGGACAGGTCGAGAATAGGTCTCCAACTTTTCTCTTTTCTTGGTACTAGGAAGAGTCTGGAGTAGAATCCTTTGCCCTGTTCTGTTATTGGTACTCTTTCCACAGCTCTCATCCTTGTTAATTTCGCTATCTGCTGTAGAGCTTCTATTTTTTGATTTGGAGGTAAGTTTGGCATTCCTCTTTTTACTGGTAAGGTGTGGAAGTGGAACCGGTAGCCTTGGTCTATGGTTTGTAAAATCCACTTGTCTTTTGTGATATAGTGCCAATTTTTCGAAAATAAGGCTAACTTTCCGCCTAAAGGTGCTGCTATTTGCTCCCTGGTAGGCGGTGTCAGAGCCAAGTCACTGTGATTGTCCTGTTACAGTGGCAGTGGTTGTATCTGTGCCTCGGTTATTGCCTTGCCACTGTCGTCCTCTGTAGGCACCTCCTCTGGATTGATTTCTGCCTCTAGAGCGTCTATTCCTGCCCCTTTGGGATTTTGTGGAGTCTGGAAAGGACCAATTTTTGGCAGGCCAGTTCCTGCTAAACCTTGGGGGCTGAACCTGTAAGAAATCTTTAACCGTTTGTACAGATTTTGCCTTTTCTTCCATTTTCTTCATTACTTGCTGGGCAGGTGTACCAAATAGACTGGCCTTATCCATAGGAGCATCTAACAGCTTTGCTTTCACATGATCCGGTAAGACCTGTTCTTTCAACCATGCATGCCTTCTTATCACTGTGCCAGTCATGGCTGATCTAAATGAAGCCTCCAGTGCATCATAGCCACATTTTAAGGAATGGTTACTAACCTGTTGGATGTTATTCACCATTTATAATACATATTTCTTATCTAAGGATTCATCAGAGGACTGTTTTTTAGTTAACTGATCAAGCATAAACTCTTGGTATTGGATCATATGAAACTGACAGTTTAAAGCTCTAGCTGAGAGAGTAGCAGAGGTGTAAACTTTTTCCCCATCTCTAACGACCTTGATTCCCTTTGAGAAGGAATAGGGTTTTTTGCTGTGGTCGAGGCTACTGCCTTAGGCCCCAGGGATATAGTTTCGGGATCTGCAAGTGGGGCCTTGTATAGGTGGTGATGAGTGTCTGGCACCCTGTAAAATCTATCTGGTTTGGCAGGGGCTGGAGGTAAAGAATCAGGAGCAGTGCAAACATCATTAAATGCATCATCCACAACAGGCAGTACAGGAGGCATAGCTAAGGGCCTATGTTGTGGTAAGTGCAGAAAAGTCCTAAGCCTTTTTCTTGAATCTGAGAAATCTTGTCCCTGCCATTGGAATTGTTCTCTCATGGCATGTAAGGTTTCCCCAAAGGAAAATTCCTCTGGTGGAGAGGCAGCTGGAATGGATTCTTCAGCATCGGAATCTTCATAAGTAGAAAAAGGAGCCTCTGGCTGGTCTGTAATGTCTGAGTCATCCGCAGAATCATCAGAGGACACTGGCTCGGGGGCTCTGCTCTAGGCCTCTTCTGGGGCTGAGAGGCCCTGTCTGGGTGAGATTGGGATCCCTAATTAAGGATATTAAATCTTCTGCCAGAGTAAGCATTTGTGAACTTGAAGTGGGCCTGTGTGAGGGGGCTTAACAGGCACTGATTTAACAGATTTGGCTGCTTTAGCCCTGGCAAAGGCCTTAATAGACATGGCTGCAGGAGGCCTAGCAGCACCACGTGCTGGGGTAGAGACATCCAAAGGGATGGTGTCTGATAAATCACTAGGAACCACAGTTGTAGGCAAAATTTCTGAGGCCGATTCAACTAAGGTAGCAGGAGCCTCAGTAGTAGTCATGGATTCGGCTGAAGATTGACCGGTTTTCGGTTTCGGCCGAAACAGAGACACTCGCGGCTTGCTTAACCGTGGTTTCAGCCGAAACCGCGGACCGCGAGTGTCGGTCTTTTTCTTTGCGTTTTTTAACAATTTGGGTAGTCGGAGGATCCGACGGCATAATGTACGCAAAATCTGAGCCGAAAAACTGTTCAGCAAACTCCGACCGATGCCTAAGCGTTCGTCGGTTGAAGGAAGCACAGGCCGAACAGGCTGCTACGTCGTGGTCTGGGCCTAAGCAAGGCAGACAGTAAGAGTGGAAATCTTTATGAGGTATTTGTTTCCCACAAGTTAAACAGTTATTGACTTTTTCTGACATCGGCTGAGGCAAGAAAGTGTCCCCAACGGGGTACTTAGCTTTTTAGAAGTCTTCAAAGTAGTATTCGGTAGTAGTAACCTCTGGATCTGACCGACCGGCACTTGCGAACAGCTTCTGCTTCGGGCGCCACGCGGCAAGAAAGACTGAGGAAAATGGCGTCGGCTGATGCCTTTATACCCGAAGACCAGCAGAGATGACGTCGGGTGAAGTGCGACATCAGCCGAAGCCGGACCCAGACTTTGGAATCCGGCCGACCGAAGGGCTGCCTGACGACAGGACAACCCATTTGTTATGACTGCAGATGCATCCATGAAGGACATCTGCTTCTGCTTCGGACACCGTGCAAGAAAGACTGATGTAATGGTGTCAGCTGCACGAAGAGACAGCAGCCGACGCAGGACCCAAGACTTTGTTAAGCAGGCTAACTGAGGGCTACCTGCCTGCAGCAGATAACCCAAATGTAATGACTGCAACAGTGAAACACCAAGAACATCAGGAGGGATAGCTAAAGGCCTGTGTTGAGGCAAGAGTAAGAATTCCCTAAGCCTCTTTTTGGAGTCAGAGTAATCCTGGCTTTCCCAGTGGAAATGCTCCCTAAGAGTGTGTGCAAGGTTTCACCAAAAGAAAAATCCTCTGGAGGGGAAGCAGAGGGAATGGAATCTGCTGCATCAGAATCCTCAGAGGCAGATGAGGGCAAATCCTGGTAATCAGGAGAAACAGAAATTTCTAAATCTTGATCAGAAGAATCAGAAGGAAAATCAGTTCTAGGTCTCTTAGAGGGGGAAGGCTGGCTTCCCCTAATTAAAGTAATAAGGTCTACAGCCATTCTAAGCATTTTTTAGGCATATGGGCCTGGCGATGCGCTTTGGACGTTGGTTTTCTAGACTGGGGTCGAGTTTTAGGCCTTGATGAAGATGGCGGCTGTTTAAAATACAAATCTGTAGGCCTGAATACACCCTCAGAAGCTAGTGCCTGCACAAAGGCTCCGGACCCATCCAAGGTAGAGACATCCGCAGGTTCCATAGTCAAAGAAGCACCTTGCGGCATACCGGACTCCAAATGGGTCTCAGTAGAGGCGTGCGAATCTGAAGTAGCGGGTATCAGGGGCTGCGAACACACCTCACTGAGTACCAGCCAACTGGCGACTAGCTTAACGAAAGCGTCGTCAGCAGTTTTGGATCTATGTGGTCTGTGTCTGTCTTTATCCTTAGATTTTTTTTGGAATATCTGTAGTCTGATGGCTTACCAAAGCCATTTCTGGATAGTTAGAGTACCAAAATAATTTGCTGTGAAAACAGACGAATAGTTTGGGGGTTGAATAAGGCACAAACAGACAGTGAAGGACGTCGTGGTCTGGGCCTAAGCAAGGAATGCAGTAGGAATGAAAATCTTTGAGGTATTGGCTTTCCACAGGCAAGACAATTGTTAACTTTTACTGACCTTGGTTAAGAGCAAGAAAAAGGATTCGCAACGGGGTACTTAGCTTTTTAAGAAGACTTCGATTCTGAAACTCAAAAACGAAAATTTCAAGATTAGTCTGACGGGCACTTGCAAACTGCTTCCGCTTCGGACACCGTGTGGCAAGAAAGACCGATGTAATGGCGTTGGTTCCATGTTTTATACCTCTGACGACCTGACGTCATGGAAGAAGTGACAGCATCCAATGCAGGAATCCAAGACTTTGATATTCAGGCCGGCTGAGGGCTACCTGCAGGTAGATAACCCAAATGTAATGACTGCAACAGTGAAACAAGGAGAATATCAGCATGCCCAACACAGTAGTCATAGGTGGCAACAGTGAGGCACACTGATGTCCCACTCACTAGGTTTAATAAAGAGAAATTAACAGTCAGCTGCCTGTCAGGTGACAGGATGTGCCACATAACGCATGCACTTAGGTCCCTCAACAACAGGTACAAATATGACTGTCATTGTACATGTGGGTGTGAATGACCGGAGACGTACCTCCCTGGACTACATGAAAAGAGGAATGGAAGAGCTCTCAGATTATGCAGCCCAGGTGGGTATGACCCTAGCCCTGAGCAGCATCCTACCATCACCCAGAACGATACCCCACTACAAGCAGGTAAATAAATGATTTCAACAACTGGCTAAGTTTCTGGTATCATTCTAAGGGGATCCAGCATCTGTCTGCTTGGGATGACATGACTGACAGACCTCGATGCTTTGCCAGAGATGGCCTGCATCTGTCACCCCTGGGCTTACGGATACTGGCCAAGGCTCTTGCAACCCCTGTAGTGCCTTCTTTAGACGGTGTTCCAAAGACCAAATTAGCACCCAACAGCTACAAACAAATGCAATCTGAAGGTCATGCTGCTCAACGTTAGAAGTCAATCTCAAAATGCAATCGCTCAAAGCACTCCTTAAAATGGAGAACATTGACATTTGTGCTGTAACAGAGACCTGGCTCAAGGCAGCAGAAGGCACCCCTGCACTACCAGGCTATAACTCATTCCACACCTTTCGGCCCCAGAACCTGGACCGAAGTTCCAAAGGCAGTGGTGTTTCCATATTCATAAAGGATGCGCACACCTCCACACTAGTAGTCCAACATAGCACAGAGATACTTCAGGTACAGCTAACATTGGGTAAGACAGCGATTCAGGTCATAGCCTACTATAGGTCCCCAACCATGTCCCGAGACTCACACTACATGTTTCTAAGCACCCTGGAGAATATTAGGCTCCAACCTAACACACTCTTACTAGGCGACTTCAACCACCCCTCCATCAACTGGGTAAACTACTCATGTACCAATACACTTGCCTAACGTTTCCTGAAGTTCATTAATTCCAATGCCCTGAACCAGCTCATTCTTACCCCCACTAGAGGTAGCAATATCCTTAACCTGGTCCATTACTAACATGGGTGACCGTTGCTCTACACCAACAGTCAGCTCCTCCATGGTTAGATCCGACCACAAACCTTAGAAATCCACATCCCTCCCACCCCCACTCCCCCCACAAAGGTAATCACCATGAAAAACTTCTCCAAAGCTAACTTTGGGCTCCTAAAAACAAAGGTGGCCAAATTCGCGGCACCCATGCACATGGAAAATAGTTGCGTGACCGCAGAATCATACACCAATGTACTGTACGAACACGTACACAAATGCATGGATCGCACCATACCCAACAGAACCAAGATGCTCTCATCCAAAAAAGGAAGCCAATCTGGTGGTCCCCTGCCATAAATAAACAATACAACAGGAGAAGGAAACTGATGCGGAATAAGGTGAAGTCCCAATAATGGAAAAACTCCCTTTTCAGCTTCAACAAAAAGTTGAGATCCCTTAGCAAATCCAGTTAGCTATGAAAACAGAATTGCAGCAGATAGCAAAGACAACCACAAAGCCTTGTACAGTTATGTAAAGAATCGCCACTGCAATACCCAGATTTGCTCTGAGCTACTGCACAAAGATACCTCCTATACAAAGCCCTCAGATACTGCCAGTGTATTGGCAGATTCAGTGCCAACTTTACCCCCCAGGACAAATCACAACACCAGCAGATTGCCAGGCACCCAGTATTACTGCTGCACAGGTTAAAATAGCACTGCCCAAGGCCAAGAATACAGCTTCTATGGGACCTGACAATATCCCTGGCTGTGTTCTACATGAATTACAGAGTGAACTGGCACCTCACCTGTGTGCCCTGTTCAATCACAGCCTCACCTCAGGCTTTGTCCCAAATGGCAAACTGCTACAGTCATCAGTCTCCACAAAGGAGTGACTACAGACCCTGGGAACTATTGCCCCATTAGCCTGACAAGTCTAATATGCAAAATTATGGAATGCATCATCATGGACCTAATAAATAAGGAAACAGGGAATCCCCAAACTCTGGATCCCACACAGTTTGGTTTTGTGAAGGGTCGATCATGCCTGCTCAACTTGGTCGACTTCTCTGAATCAGTCACCAGAGCTGTGGATGAAGGCAAGGTGGTTCATACAGCCCACCTTGATCTGGCCAAGGCTTTTGATACCATTCTCCACTAAGGAATCAGAAAAACTCACTAAGCTTGGCATCAACCCCTATATCAGTAGGTGGGTTGCAAACTGGCTCACAGATAGAACCCACAGTATGAAAGTAGCTGACTCCAAGTCAGACTGCCAACTAGTCATGAGTGGAGTCCCACAGGGTTCGGTCCTGGGTCCTCTCCTGTTTGGTATCTACTTCTCTGAAGTCCAGACTAACACGAAGGGACTCTGGCTGACAAAGCTCACATACTATTGCAAGTTGGGAGCTATTATTAAACTCATCAAGTGATGTTGGCATCCTACAAAATGGCCTCACTGAGACCAACGATTGGTGTCAGAACCATGGCCTTAAGCTCAATGTCAAAAAATGCGTCATCATCCCCTTTGGGATAAACCCAGTTCCTATGAGTTACCACATTGATGGTAATCCACTGAACACAGAAGGTGTTATAAGAGATTTGGGAACACAAGTTGACAGCAACCTCGCTATTGATCACCACATTGCCAGTGCAGTCAGAAAGTCCTTTTATGTGGCACATCTCATTAAGGGTTTTGCATCCAGGAAGAAAGAGGTTATTGTCTCCCTCTACTCTTCCCTCATTAGGCGAACCTTCGAGTACAATGCCCAATTTGTCATGTACCTCACTAGACACCTGCAACAACAGGAGAGGCCGCAAAAGTACCACACAAAGAGAATCCCAGGTCTCAACACTTGTCCTATATGGACAGACTCAAAAAACTCCAATTATTCTCTGTATCATACCACCTACTTAGAGGCGACCTCTGCTTGACTAACAAAGCCAGATTTGACCCAGCTCTGTTGGAAATTCTACATCTAAAGAAATCCCAATCCCTACACACCACACGCTCCAGAGACCTCAACCTCATTACCACAATTAACAGAACATGCTGGAGGGACAGGTTCATAACCCAGAGATCGCCCATGCTATAGAACAGACTTCCCATACATGTCAAGCAGAGCACGTCACTGACCCTCTTCAAGAGAAGTCTTGATGAGTGGATGGGAAACAAAGAATTCACTCCGGGGATAACTCCAGTGGCTCTACTCGACAGTGGCACTGGGAACTAAAGTTGGGTGGCACTATACCAGGGCAATCCTATGGCTAGGCTTGTAAAAGCCCCAGGGCCATTAGCCTAGTACACACCTATGAACCTACAAGGAAATGACAAAGTAATCAACTAATTCAGTATGAAAGAAAAGGTAAGGGTAAAAATTATAGTACAGGGAGCAGAGCACCGAAAGCTACTTCTTTAGAGGAAAGAGAATAAAGAAACAGTGGGAAAAAAGTCTCTTAACAAAGTAACCCAAACCTGAGCAAGGAGATCCACGTCTGTCTCAAAGAAGCAGCAGACGAGATCTGAGGTAATGTTGGGCTTTGCAAGGGGTTATAAGTAAGGGGAGGACCAAGAGCTTGCAATCCAAAGTCTTGAGTGGCCGAATACGGATCAGAGGTGAGATCCCAAGACTCATCCATTTGGGTATGGACAGAAGAGACAGATAGCCTTGTTTACCAGTATTTTGTTGATACTGTTTATTCTTTTTGCTAGAATTGGATAGAGAGTTCAAGAATACCCAAGAAAAGTCAGAAAAGGAGGGCTGAAAATCTTCGCTGGATCAGCATACTCATTTCATCACCCTTTTGACATCTCTGCAGGAGAGAGGCCAAAAACTGTTATCTATCCAAAGGGAAATTTAAAAATTCATTTTTATCATCTGAGAGGTTTGATAATATAACCATGCAAACCTCAAAATAGCACTGGTGGCCATATAACCTGGGAAGAAGGATCAGAGTCGAATATATTGTAAACAATGAGTAGTCTGACCTGTTCAACAGAAGAAGCTAAACTATTTAAAGCAGATTTTTCCTCACAAGAAAACCGTACATAAAACATTCCTCATACTTTCACAATTAGTCAAAAACTAATATACGAATTGGAAATCTCAAAATTCTGAAAATCAAAACTGAAAAGGTACACAGTTTTTCCCATACTTACCAATAACTTTCTCATTATTATCAGAAAGAGTAGGATTGGAATTAAGTGTTTAGAAAAAATGGGATCAACTAAATCTAAAGTTGCTGGGTCAGGCTTGGAAATGGTGTGTAAAAACTTTATACATCCTATCTGCCTTATTAGGGGCAGCTGGCTATCAGGAACATTGTAGGCAGTAACACATTCTCTACACCAGAAGAAAAAAGAAGGTTTGAATGTTCTGAAAATGAGTTCTGTAACAACTCTCAGTATTTTCTGGAGGGACTGAGAAACAGTGTTTTCTCCACTGAAAACACTGGCATATTCTAACACTGTCAGGAAAGAGAACCCCCACAGAGAATCAGAACCTGAGGTCTCCTCTGGGTCTGAATCAGAAACTTAAGGAAAAAAAAACTATCTGTCCCTTCATCTTCCTGTTCAGATTCAGAAGATTGCATATTAGTTTTCACTTTCCTCTTGTCAAGAAAAGTGGGTGACAGCATTATTACTAATGGATGTAGTAGCTTCCCAAGGGATGGCCTCACCATTCTGACAACAGGGAAGTCTTCCATGCTCCCTCTCCCTGGACCAACAAAAAAAGTGTCTCTCCCTTGCCCATTGAAGGGACCCAACAGCTGCAGAGAGCATGGCTAACCCCTGATTCATAGTGGCTGTAGGTGCTACACCAGAAGGTTCCAGGGTGCAAAAGGAGTGGCCTGAGGTACCACAAACAGCCGCATCAGAGTCACCCACCTGCAGCTGAGGTAAATTGCTAGTCTGCAGTGATGGCACAGGTCGTTTGTTTAACTTTTTCTTTTTGTGGCCAGGAGGAGGATTCTCTATGGGACCGGTAGTTTGTTCTATGGTGAAGCAGAAAATGGTGACTCTTCCCCAGGAAGACACGCAGCAAATGCCACTAAAACTGCAAGTCTTTAAATTTTTTTCTTTTTTTAAAGAAAAGCACAAAAGCACTTTAGAACATTCTGACAGATCCCAAAAAGTAAAACAATTTCACCACAAAAAAAAAAGTTTTCAGTTACTCTACACAACTATTAAACTAAGAAAAACAGAATGCTCCCATTTAGAAGTACAGTACAGTCTCACGATGGTCTCTTAAATCACAAAACACCTAGCTTTAAAATTAACTTTCCTGATGAGGAGAGTGATAAAACAAAAACATTTAGAAAATGCAAGTTTTTCCCTCAAAGAGAACTTATCTGCTCTACAGAGAAACAGCACCAAGGTAGCGATCGAGCCTCAAAAGCCTTAGAGGAACGTACTCTTGGGTGTCAGTAAAGCACTGAAGAGCTTGATGCTCAGACTTGTTTTTCAGTCACGTTCAGCTTCAGCTGACAGTTTGGGCATGTGGAAGGAACCCTGAAGCTTTGGAAGCTCGTCTGCTGTTACATCCTTGGCAACATGCAACCCATACCATCAAGGCTACTACAGCAGTGATAAATATGATGAACATCTGAAGCCCTCAACAGTACTTTACCCTTTTTGAGAAAGTTTGAGGAGCCATAGCCCTGGTTTACTACACTAAAGGTAAGAGACTTTTGATTCTCTAAAAAGTACAGTTGTATACACTTATCATAAATGTAGATGTTAGAGTGTATTTCACTGCTGCAGTCATCACACTTGGGTTATCTGCCAGCAGGTAGCCCTCAGTCGACCTGAATACCAGAGACGTAATATTTCTGCATCTGCTGCTGTCGCTTCAGGACTAACGTCAGGTCGTCAGGGGTATAAAAACAGGCAGCCGACGCAATTACATCAGTTTTTCTTGCCCCAAATGTCAGGAGCCCCCCAAATAGGGAGCTAAGTTATGGTGGAAAAACACCACCAGTAAAAAACTAGCTACCAAAAGCCCTGTAAGGGGTGAGTAAGAGAAACAAAGGCGGGAGAGAGAGAGAGAAGGGGGCTGGAGGGTGGGAAACCCGGACTGCAACAATGAATACACTCGAACATCTACATTTATGGTAAGTGTACACAACTCTATGTTCTTCATGTTTCACTGATGCAGTCATCACACACGGGTTGATTCCCAAAGTTGAAGAATGGGTGGAGGCAGTCAAGAAGAGTTGAGGCTGACCAGCATGCCCTGCAGGACTGCTGTTTCAAAACCCGCCAGGGATATGGAAAAGATAAGCAGGTGGTAACGCTTGGTGAAAGTGTGAACAGAACTCCAAGTAGCAGCTTCCAGAATGTCCCTGGTAGAGACTCCCCCTGAGGAATACTCTAGAGGCTGAAGTTGCTCTAGTGGAATGCATTCTGACCCCCAGAGGGGGTGGTTTCCCATGGTGTTCGTAACAGAAATGGATATAGTGTGCTATCCATTTGCAGATGGGTTTGTTTTTACATGGCCTTGCCCTCTGCCCCTGGTGCAAAGCTGACTAGTAACTGGTCAGATTTCCTGAAGGGCTTAGTCCTATCAAGGTAGAATCTGAGCTGTCTGTGCATGTCTAAAGAGTGCAGGATCCTTTCCCCTTTATTTTGAGGATTAGTGAAAAAGGTGGGCAAATGGATAGATTGGTTAAGAGTCATAAAGGACACCACTTTAGGTATAAAAGTAGGGTTAGTCCTGAGGGAGACCCTGTCAACATGAAAAATAATGAAGGGTTCCACAGCCTTAAGTGCTTATAGCTCAGACTCTTTCAGCCTTAGTGATGGCCAGAAGCAAAGCGGTTTTCCAAGAGAGGAATTTTAACTCTGCTGACACTGCAGGCTCAAAGGGGGTAGTGTGAGCTTTTCCAGCACAAAGCTAAGGTCCCATGCAGGGGTGCGGGCTCTTCTTGGTGGCGTTAAGTTGTCAGACCCTCTCAGGAACTGTTACTGTTTGATAGAGGGTGAGAGAAGAGAGGTGGGCTCAGTGCTGTAATGAGCAGAGATAGCAGAGGCATGAATCTTAATGTAAGAGAAGTATAGGCCTTTGTGGAGTAGGTCTGCTAGGTAATCCAGGATGAGAGGTAAGGAGGGCAGTGTTGTGTCCACTCCTGTAGAGTGAATCCAGGAACAATACCTTTTCCACTTAGCATAGGATTTTCTTCTACTGGCTTCACGAATGACATCCAGCACCTGCTTGCTTAGGCTGACAGCCTGCGCAATAGTGTGTACCAGTGTTAGCGTGGCCAGTCTGGGGCAATCAGGATTGCCCTTGGTTTTTCCTGTCTCATCTTGAGTAATACTCTTGTAAGAAGAGGCAGAGGGGGAAATGATTAGATTGAGAGATTTACCCAATGGAAGGACAGGGCATCCACTTTCCAGGCCTTGCTGTGAGGTGTCCTGGTGCAGAATTTGCTGAGCTGGTGATTGTAGGGGGAGGCAAATAGGGCCACCATTGGGGTACCTCATTTCTGGATTAGAAGGCTGAAAATGTTGAGGTCTAATTGCCACTCGTGTGGGTCTAGGAGATTTCTGCTTAAGTCGTCTGTCAGAGTTTTGTTTGCCTGGCAGGAATTGAGCTTGCAGGTGAATATGCATAGCCAAAGCAGTGTTCCACAGGGTCAAGGTTAGCATGCAGAGTGGGTATATCGTGGGTTCCCCCCTGCTTGCTGATATACCACATCAATGTGGTGTTGTTGGTTTTTATTAGAAGGGGCCCTGGTGAGAGTAGGGATCCGAAAGCTGTCAGAGCGTGCTGAACACCTAGCATCTCTTTTTGGTTGATGTGCAGATGAATTTGGCTTGGGCTCCAGTGGCCCTGAATGCACCTGCCATCCAGATGTGCTCCCCAAGCATAGTCTGATGAGTCTGTGGTTAGGGTCTGGACGGCGTGGGGTTGTGAAGTCCCTTGTTGTGGATGCATGCTGCTGCCCACAAAAACTCTGCCTTGAGACAAGTATGATGGTTTCCAGGTCCTGAGAATGTTGGCACCAAAGACTTAAGTACCACTGATGTTTCCTCATACGCAGTCTGGCATATGGAAATAGTAGAATGCGGGAGGCCATAAACCCTAGAGACTGCAGGATTTTCCTTACAGATAGCTGGGTTCTGCTGGCCATTTGAGCGAAGTAGCCTGTCAGATAGGCTTGTTTTTCTGTAGTAAGGAATGCCATCATCTGGGATGCTGTGTCCAAGCTTGCACCCAGGAATACAATCTTTTGACTGGGAACTAGTTTTGATTTTTTTTCGTTGATAGTGTACCCCAGGGTAGTTAGAAGATCCTTTATAAATGTCAGGTGTCGCAACAGCTTTTCCTGACTGCCTGAATCAGGCAATCGTCCAAGTAAGGGTATATTTGAATCTTTCTCTGTCTGCAACAGGCAATGGCTGGAGCCAGGCATTTTGTGAAGACTCTGGGAGCAGTGGATAAATCAAAGGGAAGTGCAGAGAACTGATAATGCATAGATCCTGCCCTGAAACGTAGATATTTCCTGCACGAGTCCCTGGCTTCCTTTAGGTCTAGGGTGGCTAACCTGGTATCTCTGGACTGCATACGGAGAAGTTGCTGTAGGGTGAGCATTTTGAATTTTGGTATCACCAGGAAGGTGTTCAGAATGAATAAATCTAAGACTGGGCGCCAAGTACCCTCTTTTCTGGGTACCAAGAAAAGTCTGGAATAAAATCCTTGGCCTATTCTGTTCTGCAGAAACAGGCTGAATTGTCCTTATGGAGAGCAGGGATTGAACTTGGTTTTGTGCCTCTGCCCACTGGTATGGAGAAAGGGCTGGGAACCCTTTTGGGGTTGGCAGCGTGTAGAAACAAAATTTGTACCCCAGGGATACTATGTTGAGGACCCATCGGCCGTTGGTGATGGAGGTCAAATTTTTTGCATGGTGGGCAAGTTTTCCTCCTAGGGGCACGAGCAACTGGGCAGAGGTGAGGAGTGGAATTGAGAAATCATTGTGAATTCTTTCCATAAGGGGGTGACTTAGCACTCCCTGTTTTAGAAGTGGAGGTACTCCATTGCTTAGATCTCTGCATACAGAGACTGCAATTTGGGGGGGGGGGGTCTGTTTCCCCTGGGTCTAGTTTGCGATGGCCTTGAGGGGGCTGGAATGGACTAACATTTTGAGGGGCAATGCCTACTGAATCTTGGAGGCTGCACTTGCAAAAAATCTTTGACTGTCTGCATAGACTT